>NW_003303749.1:2776026-2932718 GCF_000142945.1 Phytophthora infestans T30-4 | reverse complement strand
CACCTGAAAGAGGTCGATTCGGCAAATGTAAAAGAAAGGCGTGTGGGGAAGGGTAGATGTGCTGCACCGAACAGAATGATGAGTGGCCGAGAGCGCCGACTCGAGCCACTGGTGTCTCATTCAAGAACTTGCCACCATGGCGAGAGTTCGATCAAGTACGCGGACGAAGCAATCAGCAGTTGCCAGCACGATGGACGTGCGTGCCATCGACTTCAAGCATCTCTGGCGGCAGCTACGCGCAGTGGGATGGACGTCGAAGAGACCTTCCGGTGGACTTGCGAAGGAGTGGACGTACACGTCGCCGGACGGGAAGTCGCTTACTGGTGCGAAGCTCGTATATGGTTATGTGCTTCATTTGTCTAATTTATATCACTTGTCTAGGGGAGGATGCTGTGGTGGCTTATGCAATCGAGACTGGGCTTATTGCTGAAGAGAGTGGCGACAGGAGAGGGAGGTGGGCAGTGATGAGGTCGTGCCGGTGGACGTTACAGTGACGGCGTCACAGATAGACACATCCATCGCGCTGTCGGCCAACACCTTATCGGCGATGTTTGGCACGGACAGTGACCCCCAGTCGGAAGCGGAGGATCAGTTGGAGCAGTCGGATCGAGAGATGGTCGTGGGGGCGTTCCAGCGGCTCCTGTCAGGTGCCGAGTCGAGCAATTCGGACGACAACGATGATGGTTGCGCCAGTGTGGAGGAGGAAGGCGCAAGTGTGTGTGGAGGTGAGACTGTGGAGGATGACTGCCGTGTGGCACTGCCGGTAACCGACGTGAATGTTATGGGCGATGGAGATCTTTCGGATGAATACGAGGCCGTCGATTCTAGTTGCAGCGACAGCAGCGACAATAGTGGCGACGATATCATCGTGAGGCGTGAGTACCCCGACGACACACTTGAGGACGATGAAGACGTTGCTCTGATGGACGACGCATTTGTCGAGGCGTTAGGTGGCAAATTAACACTGGAGTCAATCGACAAGGCCGCACTCCGGAGCTTTGAATGGAGTCCTCCTTCGTCCATCTTCGAAGCTGACAGTGGAGGGTACCCTCGCCTGTCTACGGACGTCGCCGTACCGATCAGGGGGCGGAGTTGATGTACATGATCAACTTCGCCTGCAGTCCTATTCAATCCAAACGGCTTTCCGTTTCAGGAAGTATTACAAGTCACTGTTCATGGGTTTCATGGACATGGCACTCGTCAATGCGTATCTCACACACAAGGAAACATGCCGGATCAAGAGGCTGGTACCAAAAGATCGTGGAGAATGGTATCTTCTACTTCATAAGCAATTGATGCAGCTCAAAGCCGACGACTTCATTGAAGCTACTGCTCCTACACCTTCTCCTATGGCTCGCTCTCGCAAGCGCCGCCGACTAGACGGTCACAAACACATCCAGTTCGACGACTGGGTCACCGTTTCAGGCACCCAAAAGCGCCGGCAACGCTCTTGCAAAGTATGCGCTCTTCTACGAGGCGATCGAAAAAAATCCTTTCAAACGACCTATTATTGTGAGGATTGCTCACACGCAGACGCAAAGTGCTTCCTCTGCCCCAAGTCGCGCCATAGCTACGGAGGCGTGCGCAAAACATGCTATCAGATTTGGCACGAAGACTTTGACAGTGGGGCTTCCATCCCAGCATCGCTCGGCAAGCGAGTCGTCTTGCGACGATCAGCCAAGGCTGGTACTCGAAAACCAACTCGGCGTGAGCTGCTCTGTCAACAAGACGGCGAGGCCGACAATGAAGAGGATCAGCCAGCTCAGCAATCGGCAATCGTTTGAATGCGTTTGGACAGCACTTAGTTTATGTAAATGTAGCTCTTTCTCTGTTGTACGAGGATCTCTACGGATGTGTAAATAGGCATCTGCTTCGACAAAAACAATACTTGAACGTCGTAAGTTATTGCTTTTCGTGATACGACGTGCTCATAATGTCGTAGCTCATACGACGTAGCTCAGAATATCCTCTGACAGTTTATAGCGGGAATCCAGTGTGGAAAAGACACATCCATACAAATAAATACACTAAAATAAAGTCGTAACTTACGACGTAAAATAGGCGGTTCCAACACGGATCTTCTGGTAACTGAGGGGTTAAGAGACATCGCCGACTTTGTGATCATTTTACCCAGGCGGCAAGACAGCGCATTTCAAACAGATGAAGGAACAAAGCGGTGTTGCGTTTGAGGACATGCTGATCAATGACGATGATCTGGAGAACGTACACGACGTTAGTGCACTGGGAGTGGTGAGTTCGCACTGTCTCGATGGCCTCTTGGCTTCAAGCCATGGAGGTTTACTATGTAGATGATTAAAACTACCTCAGTGTTGCTGAAGGACATGTCCTACTACATCTAATACACACTTTCTTGGGGGATACAGAAACACACCATTCACGAATGCTTAGATACCGACGGTGCTTGTACCTGTATTTGTGTGTGTTAATTATAAACTTCACTATCGCATTTTTGGCCATGAAGAAAAAAAGTAAAATGAATAGAAGTTCCTTCGAAGTACCGGTATATTCATCGATATATGCATTCGACCGTGAGAGGTTTTAAAGGAGGACAGCATCCTCCTTTTGAATTTCCTTTAGCTGTTTCGTATACCTCTCGAGCTCAACCTGAACAACGTCTTCCGTTTCCTGTCCTAATCCCGCTTCTCGAAGGCTCTTCAGTGTCTTGCACGCGTCCTTGATCATTTTCATCAACTTTGCACGCTGTTCGGTTTTACTTATCTCGTCACAGCTCTTCTCAGAGGTAGCCACAGTGCTAGCGTCTTTACTCTCAGCAACCCTTGGCGTCGACAAACTCAAGTTCTGTGTCAACTTCCCATTGACACTACCCAGCAGATGCGGCTTGACGTTGAGCCAGCACGCCAAATAATACACGTCCGCTCGACTTTGACAAAAAGTGGAAAATTCGGCATCCGGGTCTCCACTTATCTCAAATCGAGCTACTAAACTCGTGTACGCGGCACACAATTCTCGCCACATTTTCCACAATTTCTCACTAGAATGGTACACCGGCGTCCCTAATTGAAGCCCTTCAAAGAGGTGACCTTGGAATACTACTCGACTGTACTCCGCTAAGGGACTTATAAATTGAGTCCGCACTTTCTCCCAAAAAGGGTTATTCCCTGTCGGTTGGTCCGAGGTTAACGCTGTCTGTGAGGACTCAGCGTTCATCGCGTCCACAGATGCCGACAGCTCTTCCCCGAAAATCACATTAACAAGTCTCAAATTGCAATTCTTGGTCCTCCGAGTCTTGGTCACCGCCACTTTCTCGCGAGTCAAAATTTGGGATAACAGGTCAGCGTACCCCGCTTTATTGTTGTAGACGGCGTAATCTTTGCTACGCACAGGGACTCCCAGCAGTCCAATGAAGCTTCGCAACTCCTTGCATGTGCACTGCATGATGGCCGTCTGTAGCTCCTCGCTCTTACCCTCGGCGCTGAGACGCTGCAGGCGCTGGAGCTTGCTCACTCCAGCTGTAAGACTTGCCATCTTCGCAGCAAGTATAATACCCACAATTTTAAGTAAAAAATAAACACATAATTTAGCGTGGTTTACACTAAATTGTATCTTTCGCGGCTGTTCAAGATCTATAGAAAGATATGCTTGTCATTTGAGTTTTGTGTCATTCGCGATTAAGTTCTGCAGAAGCCAAGAGCACGTCGTATTAGATCTAAATGAAGCTTTTGTGCAGCTTTGCATCGTTGCTCTTGCTGGTCGGGGCTCATCCGGTATCGTCGTTTACTATCGACGCTAGTGCCGAAGTCGCCGCTGCGAGACCCGACGTTGAGGTGGAATTTGATCTGGATCCAGAGTCCAAAGCGCAATGGGGCGCGTACACTGGATCCCGCTCAGATCGTCCGGTTCTTGAAGGTCGATCAGGATCTATGGGCGTGAATATCCGTCCACTGGGGAGTGCCAAGGTCAAACCGGTAGCTCCCATGTCGACGGTACTGCAGCCCGAAGGTTTCAACTTTGGACGTGGCACGGCATACATAACAGCGGAGAACGTGGAAGTAGGCAGTGAATTATTATCATTGCCAATGAGTCAGGTGATGAGTGTGGAATCGGCTGCAAGAGGGAGAGTGGGGCTACTATTGGAGGTGAATCCAGACCTACCTTCAGCCATCGCATTGGGTCTACACTTACTGGAAGAACGAGCTCTAGGAGCGGCTTCCAACTTCTCCGACTTTGTAGCTACATTACCAACGATCGAAGCAATCAACAGCACCTTGTTCTACTCGGAAGACGAGATGAACGAGCTGGAAGGGTCGCAGCTACAACGATTCACACTCGGTAGAGCTCAAGCCGTCGAAGCTTTCTACGACGCTCTCGTGCAACCCGTCACATCACGCGAAGCTGTAGACCCACCCATCTTCCATAAGAGCGAGTTTACACTGGATAAATTCCGTTGGGCGATGGGTGTTGTGTGGTCGTCCACCTTCCAGTTCGGAGAAAACGAGGACGACGTTATTCTAGCTCCTGTTCTAAATACTATTGGAATCTGTACCGATCTAAATCAAGAAGGCAACGAGGCGTGTCCTGAGACAAGCATTAAAGTGGATACCGACACCCAGAGACTAACTGTGTACGCTTCAGTGGCTTATTCAAAGAGCCAAGAAGTGCGTCTCTCAATGCCTGGCAAGTCCTCGACCCAGCTCATGCTAAGCCACGGCTTTGCGAGAGCTCGAGCTTCCAAGCTGGACAAACTGGACCTCACTGTAACATTGGACCCCAGCGATACTTTAGCTCCTTTAAAAAACTACTTGCTGCAGACACAACTGAACGAAAGCATCAATGCGACGTATGAGTTCTTCTATGGCAGCTCCAAGATCGACGAGTACGTCTCGACTTCTTTGAGAATGAAACTCTTGTCTGGTGGCGAGCTCGCGCGGTACAAAGAGCTGCTAACTCCAGCAGAGGGGGAGGAGCATCGACCCATTGTGAGTCTACGGAATGAGTTCGTCTTCACGCGTGCTGTCATCTCCACGTGCACGACGCTGTTAAAACAGTACCCGACAAGCATCGAACAAGACCAAGAAAATCTCGCTAAATTATCCGATAAAGACGACGTCGAAAGTGTCCGCATAGCGCATGTCCAACGCATCTTGATCATGGAGAAGCAGATTCTAAACGAGACGATGGAACTTGCGTTGGACCAGTGGCAGAGCCTCCTCTACTCGTCACACCCAAATCTACTCGAAGTCTAAATTCTAGAATCTAGAAGGTTGACAACACTAAATTTGGTCCAAAATGCCGTGCCTTAATTGTAAGCTTCGTATTCTCCAGAACGCGCTAACGACAGCGCTTCAACTTGCAGCATGGAGTGTCCACGGGCATTGCGAGCCATGAATCCAACTCCAATCAGCTCGTCTCCTTTGCGAAGTAGACTCACTACCTTTAGAAACGTTTCTAAGGACCAATTCATCGTCTCTCGCTGTAAGAAAACCTGCAGCGGTCTGTCGTAGCCAGTGCCCGTCAACTCGAGCGAGAGGAAGGCCATACCCTTGCTAAAGCGACGAACACGTGTGATTTCACCCGTAACTTGCACGTACACTTTCCTCGAAGCCTGTTCTTGCTCTTGTGCAGCTTTCACTCTGGCCTCCGGACTGTCGATAGCCACGAGGCTGTTTCCAAGCTTCGATTGTCGCTCTTTAAGTTTCTTCTCGAGCTCTAACCAGGTCTCCAGGGCAGCATTTCGACCGATGTTGTTGCTGTCTTTAGTATTAACAACAGTCGGCTGTACAACGGCCAGCTTTTGGAGCTTGTAGCAGCAGTATACGTATACTGGTGTACCAGGAGACTGCTCCTTGGACGCGATGAGAGACTGCACATCGAGCTCCAGATCTTCGTGTGCTAAGAACTCCTTCTTACGCCATTGTTTACGCGATGTGAGACACACAAGCGACGCTTTCCGACTGGTAGATTCAGGACAACTACCCGACACAAACTGGTCCAAGGTGCGACATACAAGGCGGAAAAAAGACGGCTTCTTCTTCGCACGACCACGGAACCCTCGGAAGATGAAGCCTGCATCTAAAACGCAAGCTAGCGAAGGAGTCAGGTGCCCATCGTTCTCGAATTTCACCGTGATCTTCTCCTCTTCGTCGCTGGTTAAAACGACAGTAGACTGGAGAATGTAGTGGCCACAAGGCTCAAATTTAATGCTCTCGTCTTCCGTTCCAGGGTCACTAGCCACGTCGATTATGCACTTGTGGAGCTGCAGTTTCAGCGTCTTGGTGCCTTGTTTATCGTTCATACTGAACGATAAATTGTCAGCTATCGACAACGTGTAGACGTGTTTGTATCCATCTCGAAGTAGCAGACGCACCGCCAAGCGACGGGGATGCCAATCAAGCGCGAGTACATGAGTATCCACGTCAAGATGAGACGCAACGGCGGACGGCAAACTGCTGCCAAAAGTCTGCTCCTCCGCCGTGATCTCTTCTGGATTCATAGAAGAGATATCGCGATCGAGTTCTTGTAATGTATCGCTAATAAAATCGAGCACTCCATCACGTTTCTTTAAGCTCTCCGACTGCCTCTCGGTGTTGTTGGTTGATCCACCTACAATGCCACTGATGTCCACGATGTCCTTGCGTACACAGCCCTTCATTACACTCGACGTTAGCGAGAAATCAGCATGAGAGACATCCACATTTCTAGAGTTATCGCCAACCCACAAACGGATCTAAATCACAATAAAAAAGGAAAAGATGAGAGTGGTCCTATAACTCACAAGAAATAAATAATAAGCCTACCTCTCGATGATCAGATAGCACACTGAAGTCGTCGTAGACGAGATCTGGTCCACGTCCGAAGAGCATTTCTTGCTGGCCGTACCAGTTGCAGCACGGTAGTGTGACCACACCACACACCTGCTCGGCCTGGACGGCACTCAGCGCCTGATCCAGCGTCACATGGGCGTGTACGAGTACCACAATCGCTCGTCTCAAGGTAATTCGAATATTCTCAATCTTGTTGCGCACAGTCACTAAATTCGACACGTCCGCCCAGCCCTTTGAACGCTGTAAAAACAAAATATTAGCAATGTAATAGAAAATATTTAAACTGTATTTCTTCAATAACTCACCTCGCTTGTACCCTTCTCCATTGCTGGGTCCACACTATAACACTTCCATCCTCGCATCCGGAACGCAAACATCGCAGCCGTGCGTGCTGTTCACACAATAATAAAAAAATATTATTACAAAAAAAATGTTTTTAGGGACGCTTACTACTCACGAGTATTGCCGTCTCCTACGACAACAATTCCATCGTGTTTTCCATTGATCTTGAGACTTTCTTCTTCGCTCTTGGGCTCAATGTATCGTCGCACAGCATTGAACAGCGCCATGCTCTGGAACGAAAAATACAGACCTCATTACTGATTTATGTAGCGCTAATGTGTACGTGAAGAACGCGGAGTTTACCTCTGTCACCTCCTTTGCGTCTGGGAACAAGCCGTGTTGCAGTAGGGCAGGAGCGCAATGCAGTTTGCCAACGAACTCATTGAGATAGCGCAGCGACACGGGAGGTGTAGAGGGTGACGCTGTTGCAGCCACTTCAGTGCTGTTCGAGGAAGAAACTGGCAAAGTTTCGGAGCTTCCAGACACATGGGGCGGGCGGCACAGTTGCCACCGCGATACGTGCCGTGTCGACGCCATACTGACCAATTGTAAAACTAAAATGTGAAATGCACTATACAGTAAAGTGCCAATTAAAAAGAAGTGTGCAAATTCGATATTTACAGGTGTGCAAATTCGAAATTTACACTCGTATGTTTTTGCGCATGAGAGCTCCTACTTAGATGAGGCCAAACTACTTTGGAAAACGCGTTAGTCAACTCGAACATTGAGTAATACCAGTTTGGATATCCGAAATAAAAAGGAGAAGTTCTTTTAATAAACGGCTATGATAACTTAGCAGTACTTTCACAGCGAAGCTGTGCGCGCGCTCGAGCTTATTCAGTTTCACAGCAGCGTCGCTGGCGTTCTTATGATCTTATTTCATAAGAACAAGCACTTTGTTGCGCCTTCCGCACCACTCCGTTCGAAGTGATTGTAGCTGGTCTGAGTCCATTGTTGATGTAACGGAGTACGTAACCCTAGGTGTACCCTGGTTACATGAAGTGTGACACTATATATCCCGGAGTATGACGTGTCAATGACACGTCATACTCCGGGATATTTGGTACAAGGTACCAAGGTCGTTCAAAGCCAACCATTGGTTAGATGACATTGCATTTCTATAGGGAACTAATAGTTTGTATTAAACCCAAACTTAACCTACCTATAAATATACTCAGTATACAATCTACCTTATTTAGGTCACTTCGCTCTCTTTAATTAACCCCTCTAATTCACGATTTAGACCAGGGGAAGGTAGCAGCATGCAGAAGCGAAGAGTTCGGCGACTTACATGAGGACAACTGTGGACCAGACTCAAGAAGCTAGGGTGGCAATTTGAGCGACCAAAGGGGCTAGCTACCGAGAATCGCTACTTTACACCTGATGGATGGAAGAAAAGGCCAAACGCAACACACCTTGTCGACTATTTCGACGGAGCTGACGAAGTATGGCAACACGTGCCAGTTGATGGTACGAATCATCTCATTTTGATTTTGTTATATTGTTATTAACTCATATCACAGTTATCTATGACATGCCGCCTGCCAAACGACACGCCACTACGAGCTCCCCTCTATCAATTCCACTGTGCCCCCGAGCCGCCAGTCAACTCTCCCGTGATTCCGCCTGCCCAGTCGCCTGCGAAAAAGCCTGCCCAGTCGCCTGCGAAAACGCCTGCCAAGTCGCCTGCGACAACACCTGCCAAGTCGCCTGCGAAGACACCTGCCAAAGCACCTGCCAAGTCACCTCGGAAGACGCCTATAAAGTCAGCTGAAAAGACGTCTGCCAAGTCACCCACCAATACGCCAGCCAAGTCGCAGGCTAAGTCCCCCGCCCAAGCTCCTGCTAAGGGCCAGACGCCAAGAAAGAAACGTGCGCGTAAAGAGGTCGCTGCGTCTCCTATACCGTCACTACGTCCACTACGGTCGTGTACTGTTCGCGCACCAGAAGTGGACATATCTGTTGGTGATGACCGTTTAAGCTCTGGTGACGAGGACGACTTCCAAGTCGATGAAGGCGATGAGTCCGACATTGAAGGTACAAGTGAAACTTCTGCTGGTGAAGAGGAAGAAAATACCAGCGATGAGGAAGATGCAGTCGATCTCTCAGCGGGAACTCCATTCGACCAGATGAGCAAGGACCAGCTGAGCGAACACGCGAAAACAGGCTGGACGACCTACTTCGAAGATTCATGTGAGTGCTTTCGTGTACTATACAGGATAACGAGTGTCCTTTGCTTCGGCTATCCTGTACTCGACACTAATACCCATATATCGTTGCTATATAGGCGCTTCCCTTCAGCTGCCATCGGCAGAGCTTACACGCTGCTCCGCCACACCTACGGAGTTGGCTACTGCACTGGGGAGTAACTTGGAAGGATTGTTTTTCCTGTTCCTGCCTAAATCGATGTGGATGTCTATCGCTACGGAATCAAATCGGTACCAGCTTCAGTATCGAACGCAGGCAGCGGACGAAATAATGGCACGACAGCGACAGCTCAAGCTGAGGCGACCTGAGTACAAGATGAAAACTGTACAGCAAGTCCAGGCTGAGCAACGATCGTTCGAGCCAATACAAGCGCATGAGCTGGTACATTTCATTGGTTTACTGTGTGCCCGAACCCTTTGCCCGCACCGTGAGAAGCTGTCGAAGCATTGGGCGGTGGATGTACAAGGCGCGGTTCCTAAAGGCACATTTGGGCGATACATGTCGCGAAAGCGACTCGAAGAGATCGTACGATTCTTGCATTTTAGCGACAACAGTCATCCTGACGCTGTCAAGTTCAAGACGGGGAAGATTAAGCCTGTCGCGGACACGATCAACGCAACGTTCAAGCTGGGGATGACAGTAGGGCAACGAATCGCCTTCGACGAAGGAATGAAACCGATGAGTAGCAAGTTCAACCCCATGCGGCAGTTTCTTCGAGGAAAACCTCACCCATGGGGTACTAAGTGCTTCTTGACTTGCGATGCAGAGAGCGGGTACTGCTACAGGTAATGGATCACTTAGTCTACAGAACATTGTATTATCCAGGTACTAAGTAATTATGCTTGTGTCTTATTCTGTATAGGGTCGAGATATACCAAGGAAAGCTCAACAGTGACTGTGTGGACCTGAACCAAGGCCCCAACGCTGTGATCCGTAATGTTGAAGAGGTGCTGGAAGGACTACCAAGGAAGCGTCTGATTATCACCGACCGTTTCTACTCAAGTGTGCTGCTGTCGTCTATCCTTCTACAACGTGGACTCTACCATGTCGGCACCATTCAAACGAATCGGCGAGGCTACTGCAAAGACATTCCGTACAAGCAAGCTAAACGACCAAAGACGATGGCGAGAGGGGTATACCGGATTGCACAGTCCAAGACTGAGCCGAATTTGATTGCAGTGTCATGGATGGACAACCGTCCTGTACACTTCATTGCTACGGGGTGTAGTACCCGACCGACAACCCTGTCAAGACGCGCAGGTGCTGAAGTAGTTGACGTGCCAGCTCCTCAACTCGTGAAAGACTATCAAGATGGCATGGGAGGAGCAACTGCGCTTGCAAAGATACTCGATTCAGGTATTACTTGCTCTTTTCTTATCCTGTATTATACATGACAATATAAACTAACGGTCGAATGTTTTCCTGTATACTACAGAGAGCGATGAAAATGAAGAAATATTACCACACAATCTTTCTTGAGTTAGTTGACATGGCGCTTACCAACGCATACATCATCTATCGACGTATTTAAGGCAATCTTGCTCCCGGTAAAGCACCCTCGACACATGCTGAGTTTCAGCGGCTGATGCAGACTGCACTACTCAACATTGGACCGGCTGACTTTGCAGGAGACCTGTCAGTTGAAGCATTGGCAGACACTCCGGTTTCCCGCTCGTCAGCTCCGCGCTACACGCTACCAGCACAGCATATGACTAAACAAGGGAGCGTATTTCGCACAACACGTGGAAAGAACGGGACCTACTCACAGAAGTGCCGTCAATACGGCTGCAAAGTGTGCTCGTTGCTGCGTCCGGGCAAGAACCCGTGGGAAACCACGTTTTACTGTGTGGAGTGCTCTGAAGTGAGGATGCGGAGCGTGGATGACGATAACGCCGTTGGAAGAGGGAAGGTGTATCTATGCCAAAAGGTGCGGCAACATGATCCTAGTGGACCTACAAACTCGGCCACCTGCAGCCAGATATGGCACGATCTATGGCGGGGAGGAGCGACAATTCCTCCCGGTCACAAGGCTATTTGGCTGCGTGCTCCTACTAGAGCAGGTGCGCAACGTATAGACGACGAGCTGGAAGGTGACAGTTGTTGCGATGACGGTTCCAGCGTAGGGTCGGGAAATTCACGAAGCACAGCGAGCGCTACGAATGCAGGACGTTCTGCAGAGAATATTTGTGAAGTAGTACAGACAGCAGTGATCTAATCAATCCTATGAATAATCAAATATGGGATGAATGCAAAAACTTTGTGAGTGATGGTTTTTGCTGATATTTAGAAATTTCCCTGTAGCCGATTTGTGCGATACAGGATATTGTGCCATATGTTAGAACCACCAATTTAACTCTTACCCTGTACTGCACAGAGTAGATAACTGACAGAGATTGAGATCTTAGAAAAACTCCGCAAATAATAAACCCAAGTCATTTTCTTACCCTGTAGAATACAGGGTAATTTCCGCCCGAAAACGCGGGGCTAGAGGGGTTAAAGAGGGGACCTGTGAACTGCCGTTCACTGAGAGTTTGTATACTCTCGGAAGATAACTTCCTCTAGCGCAAGGTGCTGTGTGACCCCGTCACACTTGGTAGCACTCGTAGTCAATCCACGCCACCGCGGGTAGACTACCTGAACCTCTCCGAAGTTCGTTGCCATGGATAGGAACGACTTCTCCCATATGAACGACTCTCAGTTCGAGTCAGTTCGGAAGATGGCAGGCATCTTCGGGATGGAGGCCCTGCAGAGCCTGGTGGTATCAACACCGGCTGAGCAGCTCGAGCGCGGCAATGCATTCGACGCGTACGAGCAGGGCCTCATCGCGCATGTGCGAAAGAACCTGCAGGCTCCGGCGGCGGAAGCAAATTCGCCTCACCCGAAGCCAATACGGCTGAAGGTTAAGCCGTATGAAGGGAAGGAAGGCGAGAACCTTCACTTCTGGGTCCGAGAAGTAGAGCTCGCGATGGACGCGGCTCTGATCTCGACCGAGTAACTGCGTGTTGCTTTTGCACTCTCCAACCTTAGCGGCCGTGCTAAGCGTTGGGTGTACACACGGGAAGCAGCATCCCCTGGATGTTTCACATCCTGGGCTCAGCTGTGCGAACAGCTCCGAGCCGCGTTCCTCCCGGCGAACTACGAGTACCGCCAGCGTTCGCGCTTCCTCGCGTGTAAACAAGGAAGGCGCGAACTGCACGAGTATGTGCAAGAGATACGGGAGCTCACGGCATCCCTAGTGGGAAACCCACTCAACGAACACATCAAGATGACTGTGTTCATGGACGGCGTTCGAGTGGGCCCCGCACGCACTCAGCTGTTCCGGGTGCAGTCAAGCACCCTTAAAGAGGCGATTCAAGTGGCTCTTCAAGAAGAGTACAGCCATCGCCAGACGCGTACGCCGGCCTCAGCGTGGCCTGGGAGTTCCTTGTCGGCTCCCGGTCGAACAAGCACCAACGGACCAGTACCCATGGAGCTCGGGTCCGCCGAACAGCGTGACATCCGCTGCTTCGGCTGTGGGAAGATGGGCCACTTCAAGCGTGACTGCCCCGCGGAAAGACTCCGCAGACGGTCCTTCCCCAAGCCCGTCCTCAAGGGTCGCTGGCAGAAGCCAGGATCCCGGGGACAGGGGAACGCAGGGAACCAGTAGGGGCGGGGCGCCCTACTGGGGAAGAACTAAGTCTTCGTGATGGGTGCGCGGGTGGCGCGTACTACGGGGACTTAGCACCTGAGAGTCTTCGCACTCTCGAATCGGCGAAGAGCAGCGGCGGGTTGCTCGTAGTACACGGATGTGTACGGGGATACGATCATCCCTTTAGAATCTTGATCGACTCTGGGGCGTCGAAGAATTTCGCACGCCGCCAGACGGTTGCTCGTAACAGCAACAAGTTGTCCGAAGCTTTGAGAGAATGCAAGGGCAACGGGACGGTGTCAGTGCGACTGGCCGACGGGAAGGTCGCCACTGTCTCCAACGTCCAAGTGGATCTGGCTGTCAAGCTTGAAGACTTTGACAGCCTCGAACAGTTCACTGTTCTCGATATGGATCCATATGATATGATCCTGGGCATGCCCTGGCTTGAGAAGCACGAGCCCTAGATCGACTGGCGAGGCAAAACAATCGGTGCCAGCCGCCCTGCGCAGTCCGACAGAGCATTGGTGAGTCATGTTCCCACCTCTGTCAGGACCCGCGAGGGCTGCCAGGGTACCAAAGCATCCGGCAGATGCTTGGGAGTCGTCGACGTATATGACGACTCCGAGGATGTTTTGATGGTGGCCGCGCCCAGAAGCGGCGCCGGCCAAGTGGGTAACTTAGGTCCACAGACGGGTAGCTTAGTTCCGCAGACAGCTGCAGCTGTCATGAACACTGAGAACAGCGTGTTCAGAGTGGGTAACAGAGTTCCACTCACGGTCGCCCAGACCATAACTTAAGAGGAAGACGTCGGATACGCTTCCTGTGTGGGTAACACAGTGCCACACGCGGTCGCCCAGACCTTAACTGAAGAGGAAGGCGTTGAACACGCTTCCTGTGTGGGTAACACAGTGCCACACGCGGTCGCCCAGACCTTAACTGAAGAGGAAGGCGTTGAACACGCTTCCTGTGTGGGTAACACAGTGCCACACGCGGTCGCCCAGACCTTAACTGAAGAGGAAGGCGTTGAACACGCTTCCTGTGTGGGTAACACAGTGCCACACGCGGTCGCCCAGACCTTAACTGAAGAGGAAGGCGTTGAACACGCTTCCTGTGTGGGTACAGCAGTACCACACGAGGCCACGAGTGCCTCGGATGTCGTAGCGACGACATTCCTAGACGTGGGCAGCACAGATCCCCGTCACAGACGCCGTCGGCAAAGACGCCGCCGCCGCCTCAAGTTGGATCCGACCTTCGTTCCGATCGACGTTGCTTCAAGAGACTCGGAGTCCAGGGCCCGGGCTCCTCCGACAAGGCCGGTGGAAGAGTGTTATCACATCTTCGACTGGTGTCCACTTGGAACCGTTGCCAGAGGTTGCAGAGATACTGCACCTCGAGGAAATGACGGCTGAGTCTTTCCTGACCAGCCTCAAGGCTGGAGAGATTGCTGAGATAGTACTCATGAGACCTGGACCACTCAGGAGGAGCTGAACTCCTCCTCTGTCTTGGACGAGAACGTCCTGGAAGACATGAACAAGCAGCGTCAGACGCGCTTGGGCTCTGAGATTCTCAAGAACCCCAAGGATCCGGTGTATCCTTTGGTGACGGAGTATGCGGGCGTGGTGAACAAGCACCCACCGACCCAACTCCCACCGGATTGAGGTGTACGGCACGAGATTGATCTCGTGCCCGGCACAAAGTATTGTGTCACGAGGCAATGGCCTCTCCCGCGCGAACAGTGCGAGGTCATTGATGCCTTCTTCGCCGCGAAAGCGAAGGCAGGCATGGTGCGGGAGTCGAAATCCCCGCACTCGACGCCGACTTTCTGCGTTCGTAAGCCGAACGGAAAGTGGCGTCTGGTTCACGCTTATAACAAGCTGAACAACGCAACGGTGCCGGCCCAAACACCGATCCCACGAAAGGATGTGTTGTTGAGCAACATGGCCGAAAGCGTACTGTACAGTGCGCTGGATTTGGTAGCCAGATACTACCAAATCCTGATGCGCGAGAGTGACATCCCGCTCGCCGCGGTAAGCACTCCAAGCGGCATGCTTTGGGAGTGGCTCGTCATGCCGCAGGGCTTGTCTAACGCCCCGGCGACGTTCAATCGCCTGGTGACGCAATTGTTCCGCCCTTTGCGTACCTTCTTACAGACGTACTTCGACGACATTTTCGTCCATAGCCGTGCCGAGGGAGGCAAGACGGCCATGGAGGTGCATCTAGAACACCTCCGTCGAGTGTTGGACGTGATGCAAGCGAACAAGCTCTACGCCAACATCGACAAGTGCGTTTTCGCGTCACCAGAGATTAAAGTTCTCGGTTGCTTCGTAAGCAACGTGGGCGTTCGGGCCGACCCAGACAAGGTCAAGGCCATAGCAGCATGGCCGACGCCCCGATCCCAGAAGGATCTTCGAAAGTGGTTGGGCTTGGCCAATTACCTTCACAAGTACAGCGCTGGGTACGCGGGCTTCGCTAAGCCCTTGTCGAGCCTCCTTCAGAAAGACGTCGACTGGCGCTGGGAGCAAGAGCACCAGGATGCTTTTGACAGCATCAAGGCCAGTCTCCAAGAGGCCTCTGTCCTGGCCCTGCCGGACGAGACGAAGCCGTTTAGCGTCGTCTGCGATGCCTCCGATTACGCCATCGGATGTGCATTGCTGCAGGCCGACACGGCTGGACAGGAACAAGTCATCTCGTTCCAGTCCAGATAGCTCAAAGACGCCGAGCGGAACTACCCTGTCCATGACAAGGAGCCCCTGGCAATGAAATATGCCCTTGTGAAGTTCTGGGCTCTAGACCCTTTGTGATCTACACAGACCACGCGTCCTTGAGGACGGCGACTAACTCGCCTCACCTCTCCCAACGGATGGCGAGGTGGCTGTCCTTCTTCGCGGAATATAACTTCCGCGTCGAGTACAAGCCGGGCAAGCTCAACGTGCTTGCGGACGCCCTCTCTAGGCGTCCCGACTATGAGTTGGCCCACATCACGCGGGTGACAACGGATCTATATGATCGGATACGCATGACGTATCGGGACGATGAGGCTGTCGCGCCTATCGTCAAGTTCCTTAAGGCCGGAACGAGCGCGAAGTCCGACTGGCTCTCGTCGCGACAGCGCTCACGGCTCCACCGATATGAGTTGAAGGAGGGCCTCCTCTATTATCGGGTAGAGCCCACTGATCCTCCACGGGTGGTTGTACCCAACGACGAGGATCTGAAGTTCGACATCCTCGCGGAGGCGCATGACGCGCCCTCCAGCGGCCACTTGGGCCGCGAGAAGACCTTTCTGTCGGTCTCTCAGTCCTTCTGGTGGACCCACATGTACAAGTGGGTCGCCCGGTACGTCAAGACATGTGAAACATGTCAGCGGGTTAAACCCGCAGGGCACTCTTCGGCTCCACTACAGAGCCTGCCCGTACCGGCTGATTGTTGGAAGTCGATGAGTCTTGACTTCATCTTTGGGCTTCCCGCCGACGGACACGGCAACACCGGAATTTTGGTGTTCGTGTGTCGGCTGAGCAAGATGGTACATCTTGCTCCAGTTCCCGTCACTGTGACGGGCGAACAAACCGCAAGGTTGTTCGTCGATGGCGTGTTCCGCTATCACGGTCTCCCGGAGACGATTGTCTCGGACCGAGACCCGCGGTTCACTGCTGCGTTTTGGAAAACGCTGTTCCCTTTACTGGGAACTCGTCTGCAGATGTCCACTGCGGATCATCCGCAGACAGACGGCCAAACAGAGCGCGTCAATCGAGTGCTCGAGGACACTCTGCGCAGTGTGTGCGCGGGCAGCACCACGTACGTGGTCGACGCAGCTTCCAGTTGTTGAGTTTGCGCTCAACAACGCGGTGCACGCGTCCACGGGGTTCACGCCGTTCTACTTGAACGGCTTCCGCCACCCTAGAGTGCCTCTCACTCTTCGAGGAGACACTAACTCCTCTATTCTAAGTGGGGGAGAGGATCGGCAAGCCCTTTCATCCCAGGTCTCGGATGTGAGACCAGTTTCGCTGCGAAAACAGGTGGAATCCTTTATGGATACCAAGCTGAACATTGTCAGCAGGGTCCGCGATGCCATGGCAGCGGCCCAAGATAAACAAAAAGAGGACTCAGACAAACATGGAAGAGGAAACTTAAGTGTATTTAAAGTGGGGGACTTAGTGCTATTAGACACGAGGAACCTACCTCTAGACACTGTCAGCTCTGTCGGCAGCAACAAGCTGAAGCACCGCTTCATCGGACCTTTTGCAGTCCTGGCCCGACATGGTGCGTCGTACACCATCGACCTTCCAAAGTCAATGACGACGCACCCGACGTTCTATGTCGGACGTCTTAAGCGGTACTTTGACCCGCAGGGGGTTGCTGACTCGCAGACCCCCCTTGACCCAGCTCCTCGAAGCGAGGGCCGGTCACAGTCGTCGACAAGGGCATCGGAGCAGGCACCCAAGCCTCGGTCGGGACGGCAAGGCTGCGGTCAAGATCGTACGCCGGAAGGGCTCCATACGAACGGACCTCGGCGCCATACGCCGAGTACGCTGAGTACGCCGGGTACGCACCATACGCGTGCGTCTAAGAGTGTGCCACAGGCGGCTCCGGACGTGGCAACAAAGCCTCGATCCGTCGGATCATTCGAAAGGCCTCGTCCAGATCGGACGAAGAGGCCCGGCGATCCACCCGTAGGTGCAGGCTCGGGACCTCTCGCTCCACCAGGTCCAGGCGACCCGCAAGACGAGCGAGATCGCCCTGATTCCCGGCCTGGGCGGCAGCATTACCGCCAGTACCAAGGCCAAGTGCAATCTCAAGCACGAGGACACGTTGGCGGAGGCGGTCAACCTCAGGGTCCCGTGTCGGACCCGCAGTCGGAGCACTCGGACGAGAGTGGCTCTCGGGAGGCGCCGAGTACTCGTACTCGTACGAGGGCACCTCCGCCCCTGCTTGACCGGAATGGAGAAGTCCACTTCCACGTGGAGCGGATCCTCCAGAAGCAACGGTGTCGCGGTAAGCGACAGCTCCTCGTGAAGTGGAGGGGTTATGCCCACTCCGAGAACTCGTGGGAGCCGATTGAACGGCTCCTGATTGACTGCCCGAAGGCTGTCGCAATCTGGGAACAGAAGCGGCGGCAGCTTCATAAGTAGTCCGGGGCTTCTTGCCCGAACGGGGTACGGATGATGAATACATACCGTACCCGCGCTCATCGTGAGCGCTAGAAGCCGCGCGCTTCAGGATGTCCCTTGGCAGCATACGCTTGCTGACCAAGTGGGCAAACCTCACACGAAGATCACGCTGGTCCAGGATGTGGGACAGCTGCTGATCTTCATGGAGTTCCCGTAACTCCGTGGGCGAGTACTTGAGAGTCTCCACCCACGCCCAGAACATGTCCTCACAAGAACTCCATGTGGGACAGTTCTCGGGCATAACCCAGGGGTATCCCCAAACAGGATAGAGACCACCCCGGGTCTCGGGCTTCTTACGACAAGTCGTGAAGTCCTTAAGGGGAATGCGGTGTGGCGCGAGAAGCACACACCGAGCAGCCTCCACGTTGTCGACGAACAACTGTTCTTTCTGAACAAGGGCTCGTTCATAGATGCCCCTAGAAGTGTGGCCGCCCACAAGGCCACGAGGAGCGACAAGAAGCTCTAAGAAGAGGTCAGCCCCAGAGCTCTCCTCGGGAGGCCAATACCCTCTTGAGTTGATGGCAGCTCCCTGGCTGACGGGTGCCGCCACCGAACCCCCACGCACACGCTGGGCAGCTTGGAAATCCTCCTGCTGCTGGTCGAGGTCATTCGAGACCTCCCGGGGCTCAACAATGGCACCCTCCTCCTCCTCTTCTTCCTCCTTCTCCTCCTCTTCATCCGAGGAGTCGAAGAGACTCTGATAGGAGCGTCGAGTCTCCTTCTCCTCGCGGAGTGGAGACTTAGAGGCGGTACGCTTCTTTGAGGGCTTGGCGCCTTCGGCTTTAGAGGCCTTAGCGCGCGCAAGACCCTCGGCAAGCGAGAGACGTTTGCGAGGACTCCCTTCCTCATCGCCACCGGCTTTGGGAGTGTCCTTAGCCTTAACGGCCGGACTCTCAGAGCGCACAGAGGTCCTGGGACTGTGATCACCGTGATCACTAGCGGACGACTGCACGCTGTCTTCTTCGTGCTCACTGGGCACTGGGCTGTGCCCTCCCACAGAGCCCGCAGGAGCATCATGGGTGCTCTCGAACTCGGCATCGTCCTCACTGCCCGAGTTGAACTCATGTTCTACGAACCGAGGGTTCGGACGATTGTCTGAAGACGAGGGCGACGGACTGCGGCGCCTGCTTGCGCGCTTGTCCGCAGCCGCGTCACCCGAGGATCCGATCGCCTCGGAGGCCACCTGAGTAGCCTTCTTGAGTGCAGAGCCTTTGCCGTGAGGCTTAGTGCTCTTGGCCTGCGCCTTACCGGCTGCAGCCTTGGAGCGTGTCTTAGCACCGCTCTTAGCAGTGCCACGAGGCATGTTAACGGTCGAAGTGGAGACCTTGACGAAGAGCGCACAGGTTGCTGCTCGAGGCTCTAACTGTAAAGTGAGCCTCCGCCGCGCTTCCGCGGCCGAGTCGATGGTTTTCGACTTTGAGAATGAGAGTTTGTGACGAACATCTCTTCATTCTGATTGGTCGGTAAACCGAACCTAAGTGGGGGAGGATGTAACGGGGTACGTAGCACTAAGTGTACCCTGGTTACATGAAGTGTGACACTTCACACTTCAGGAGTATGACATGTCATACTCCGGGATATTTGGTACAAGGTACCAAGGTCATTCAAAACCAACCATTGGTTAAATGACATTGCATTACTATAGGTAACTGATAGTTTGTATTAACCTCAAACTTAACCTACCTATAAATATACTCAGTTTACAATCTACCTTATTTAGGTCACCTTGCTCTCTTTAATTAAAGAGGGGACCTGTGAACTGCCGTTCACTGAGAGTTTGTATACTCTCGGAAGATAACTTCCTCTAGCGCAAGGTGCTGTGTGACCCCGTCACATAATCCCTCAGCGATGAAGCTACGCGTAGATGGCTCACTTCGGTGGGCCGGAGCTTTCGGCGGATTCGTGAGGACTGATGGTCATACCAAAAGTTCTGCAATTGGCTCGTTTTTTTTAATTCCTTAGCCTTGCCATCGCTGTTGTCCTGGCTCATTCACTATAGTTCGTCTAACTTAATTGCTCTTGTTCGATAAATGCAAATCTGCAAGTGATACGATGTTGGCTTGCTGATTGGGTGGCGTACACAAATTTTTCGACCCGGCTTTCACGACTCACCTAACTTTGTAAAATCTCATTGGACAATTATTTTGTCGATTGCAAGCTACGTCGGATACTCAACAAGATTTCTGTGAATAGTGATTTGTAAAACAATGGGAAAAGGCCAGCTGAACCAATACAATGTTATTTTTTGCAGCTGTCCATTTTTGAAATATGAATTACTACTTAGAAGTTCAGTGAATAAATACCGGTAATGTATTTCAGATGAAATTTTGCTCTTTGGAAATCCAAAAGTAATGGGCATCACCGACTGGTCCCGCACCGTCCGATGTAGAAGAAAATATATTCCAAGGGCTACGCATTTTTGCACGTACTACGGTGGTAGTAAAGAAACATAACCAGCGCCGATGCTACTCGAACACGGCCTAAGGCCGTGTTCCAGTTGAAAAACGTGATTAGCTAAAAACAAATATTAATTTCATTTAATCTGCCAGCTCAATCGAAAATAGTTAGCCCGTAATAGAATATATCTTCGCTGAAATAGCTATATTGGTGCAAGTCGAGCACTGCCTAAGTTTTTTTGCAGCTAATAAAATGAAAAAAACTGTTTTGATGTTGTACAGGCTGGCACAGCCTCAATACTGTTTTTTTTTCATGGACCAAGCTACTCCGATGTCGCCACCACAGCATCAGCACTGACTGCGTGCGGACATTTAAGACTCCTAGCTTTAGAACTTCAGCATGTTTTATAAACTGAGCGCTCTGGTGGTTTTCTTTGATTGCGATTGAAGGCGTGTGCTTGGACACTGCTGTACCACGAGAAAAAAATGACAAATAGATCTCGTTTCAGATTCCCTAAAACCCTTTTATTATTTGACACTTTTGAGTTAGTGTGCAATCGGTAGACATTTAATGGACTAGTGCCTAAATTTGCCGAACCGATGTCTCCATTGCCCGTCGTCATCGTTCCAAAAACTATCGCAGGATTCATCATCATCGTCGTCGTCATCGCTAAGAAAACGTTCGCCTCCTCGCCCTGATCGACGAATCGATGCATCGCCAGCGGTGAGAGTCGGTGCGTCGGAATGTTGTGGCTCGATGTCCGTAGACACGGGACTTGGCTTAGTAGCTTTGTAGTGGCGTGAGTAGTTCCAACCAAGCCGATTACAAACAGTAGTAGTTGAAAGTGCATGGTATTAAATAACTGTTGACTCTTGCGATGGAGCGAAATTTGAAACTGAATTGAGTACGTATAATTGACGTGTGGAAGCCTTCTTCGAAATGGCCACGACATGGGATGCAAAGATGTATGATGACCCCACTATTTGTTTATTTCTGTCGACATGTCGTCTTATGCAAAGACTTTTTGCAAAGCTGCCGATGCTAACACGAATCGTCGTTGTCGTCATCCGAGTCGTCAGAGTCCTTCTTGTCATCGTCTGAGTCATCATCGTCGTCGTCCTTATCATCGTCTGAATCATCGTCGTCGTCGTCAGACTTGCCTTGAATTTTCAATGATCTGCCGGACATTTCAGCGGTTCCTTGCGGTATTTCGTGAACAACTCCAGTTCTTGGTGAGGATTTCGTTATTTCTGATCGCAGCCACCGCGTGTTCGCAGCAATATTTGAGATCAGCAGGTTACACGAAAGGATAAACTTGTAAACTCGCATCTAGCAAAATAATGTGCAAATGCGAACTGCGAAGTACTTCTATAGTATCTGAGAAAACTAGTCAATTGCTACGACCCCATCTTTCGCTAATCCGAGCGAACACTCGTTTATGTAGTCTTTGTCTAGCAATCAAATGCTAGTTGTACTACCGTACTACATGGTAGTACGTGCAAGTAGTGCATAATAATAGAGTCTTTCATCCGTAGCGGATGTGAGGCAACTAAGTCATGACAAGCAAAACCATATCGGTACGTACGTGGATAGTAGAAGTGTCTTACCTCAGTTGGTGACAGCAAGCATGCTGACGGTGCAATTATACCTACGAGAAATGCTGCTCAGCTATCGCAATGTGCATCAGTATCTACGCGAATAGTCCCGAGAGTCTCTGCGGCTTCGACGATCACGGTCGCGGCTGCGGTCCCGGTCGCGACCACGGTCTCGGTCACGACTGCGGTCGTGGCCACGATCGTGTCGACGGTCCCACGATCTCGATCTAGAACGGCGTCGCTCTCGACGATCCCCACCAGCACCAGCACCACGTCCACGACTGCGACTCCGGTCACGTGGAGCCTCACGAGCTCCGTATCGATCCCCCCTCGACGCCCCTTCATCACGTGCTGCGCCGACCTGAAAGTGTCCGATCGCTTCTCTACCTGAATACTTGACGTTGACATCGGATCCTCCCTTGCGGGTCTCTCCAATGCCACCTCCAAACTTTCTCGGCAGCCAATCTGTCACTGTGCGTCCACGTTCAACGTCCACGACGACACGACGTCCGTCGATCTTCTTGCCGTCCGCGTACTTGTATGCGGACTTCAGGTCCGCTTCCTTCTCGTACTCCACGAAGCCATACCCGCGAGACTTTCCCTCAGAGTCCTCCACCAGGCGGACACTTTTGACAGGTCCGTATTGTTCAAACTCGTGTCGCAGCTGCTGTTCCGTAGTCTCGTAGCTGATGCGACCCACAAATAGCGTCTTGTATGCGTCCTGCGTCTTGCGCGAATCTTCAGCGTTGGGATCCCACTTAACGCGGTCCTCCTGCATCTTAGCGTCATTAGCCGCCATTTTCTCCTGGCGGCGACGCTCACGACGCTCCTTGGGCGTCTCCTGGACGTCGCGAGGAGGGGGGTTCTCGGCCTCGAAGGAGTCCATGAAACCCGCAAGTCCCGAGTATGGCGGCATCTTGCGCTTAACTAGTCGCGGTAGATGGTCCAGAGGTGCGTTGGGCTCAAACATGACCTTGAGATGCGGAGGAAGGTGCATGATAGCTGGCCCCATGCCGCTGGAGCTCATCTGCCCCTTGGGCGTCATCTTGCGGTGAGCGTTTGGGTTGTTCATGGCTACTGCAGAGCGTTGTAGAGATGCAGAAATGTATAGAAGGGAAGATCAGACGTATGTGGAGACGATGGAGTAGCTGTGAGATCACTTGGATGTCTGTAGCGAGAGATACAGCGAGATCGAGAGCGCGCAGATCTAACCGATGGCGAGTGGAGTGCGGACTGCTCACAAAGGAGACTTATGCGAGTAGAGAGGCGTATGCAGTAGTGAGGGATTTTTCGTACTCAAAATAGAAGCCCCTTCAACGGTCTTCTATTCATAGTCTTCCACGTGGATACCCTTTCGTTCATTTTGAAGGAAACGATGCGCCCGACGACGTGGCTGAGCGCGGGCTTAGCAGCGCTCCTGACGGCTGCGCAGCCCTCGCTGACGTCTGCGCGCGGTGTGCACGTGAACTTGACGGCCAGTTGGCCGAGCTCCCCGTTCTTCCCGCTCATGGAGACCAGGTAAGAAATACATTTAAAAAAAAAGTCTCAATTATTCCTGAAAAACTGTTTTATTCATAAAAAAAATATCTGCAGTGAGTTCTTGGCGGAGGAGAACCCACTTTATTTCTGGCAGTTTCTGGAGCAGTTGGAGGCACGCACGTCGTATGTGGATCTCATGAACAGCGACGTGGATGCGCTTGGGACTTTGGCTGTGACTGTAGCCGAGAGCATCGCACCCGGATCCAAGAATGTACGAAAGTTTACGATACTTTTTATTATGTATTCATTATTGACGGAGTTATTGTTTGTGGCAGGTGCTGGAGCTGATGCTGGCGACTCGCACATACTCTGTTAAGGTGGAAATGTTCCGACAATTAGGTCTGGACTCGGGTATACGTCCGTGTGGAGAAGGTGCTGATACGTGGGCGGTTTTCTACAAGGAGAAACATTGTGTGGAGTCAGTGGCGTGCTCTGAGGACGAGCTGGACGCCATTTTACGTGGCAAGAAGCAACAGACCAACGACCAGGCGTGTGTGGCTGCAGGTGTCAACGATGTCGAGTTGCAGGTGGACCACAAGTATCCGTACATTGCGTCGGACTCGGAGAACGCGCCCATTTCAGCTATTCTCTATGGTCTCGTGGGAACGGAGAAGTTCCATGCGTTCCACACGAAGCTGGTGAAGCAAGCGCAGATTAACAAGATTCAGTACATGGTGCGTCATTACCCACGTGACTCACCCTTGGACACGTTGCTACAGGGCTATGGTGTGGCGCTAGACATCAAGAATATGGAGTACACGACGATTGACGACTCTAAAAAGACTGACAGCGATGACACTACAAGTGACGAGACAGGTTCAGAGGAAGAAGACGAGGAGGAGGAGGGGGAAATCGACGATGAAGAGGTCGATGGCTTCCTGTTCAAGCCGCTGATGGCTCGTCACGGAGCTATTGCGAATGACCTGAAAGAGTTCTACGATATTTTGGTCCAGAAAGCCGATGGCGAGCAGGAACAAGAGCTGAAGGCCTGGCATCTGAAAGATTTAGGTGCGACTGCAGTCCGTCATATTGTGGACGCTAAGAACCCATTGAAGAGACTGGAAACTCTCTCGCAGGACTTCCCTGTGCAGGCCAAAAAGCTGGCATTCTCGCGTAAATCAATTTCCGCCAAGCTACGCGAAGAAATTGCCGTCACTCGTATGCAGGCTGCTAACAGAAGAGTGAGGAACAAGTTTATTATGAACGGTATCGCTGTGGACCCAACGGAGCGTTCATTTAACGTGTTCGACTTTATGAAGACGCTCAAAGAAGAGTGGTCTGTGGCCAAACAGCTCGATAGTTTGCCTCTTAACCAGTCAGAACTGGAAGATATGCTCAAGCATGTGCGCGAAACAAATCAGGAGCAGCCAGCGGTTCGTATTCACGTACGTGGAGCCATGGGCGGGTCGACTCCGCTGTATTTGAACAACATTGAGACGGATCCGAACTCTGCTAGCTGGTCGCCGGACGTAAACATACTCCGACGTCCAGCATGGAACCTCATCTTTGTTCGCAAGAACATGTACGAGTGCGTGCTTGTAATGGACCCACTAAGTGGTGCAGGCCGTGCTGCGCTGTCCCACATTGGGTTTATGCGTATGCGTGGAGCCCCTGTGCAGTGGGCGCTGCTTATTTCCTCGAAGGAACTTATGGCTAGCAACACAGCAGAGGAGCGTCAAGCGGTGGTGGAGAAGTATAAGGCTTTCAAGACAACAGACAAGGCGAGTTCCTGGCATTTTGCGAAGCTGTTGATGCTGGCACAGTCCAAGGACACAGCTGAGGCTGCAGCTAAGGACGAAACCAGCAAGTCATCACAGGGTGATGATACTGAGGTTAAAGAAGAGGAAGAACGAATCCTCCCTACACGAGTTGCGTCGGGATTCTTGCAGCGAGTCGGTGAAGATGAAAAATCTGACGTTTTGGTGGAGCGCTTGGTGGAAGCTTACGCTGAAGCAGCAGGTGGCGTTGGGACAACTGAAGACAATGAAGAAGAGGCACTGGAGTGTCTGAAAAGTGACCAGTTTGACAGCGACATCTTGGCTATGACCGAGTTTATTCATCTGAAGCACCTGCCGCTGGACTCGTTCGTCTTCAATGGTGTCGTTCAAAAGGATTTGGACATCCAGAGGTCCATGATGGCTAGCTTTGGACGTGATCAGCCGTTGTACGTGAACATGGCTCATCGAGGCTTGCTGACGGATGACATGGACCTTGTGGAGGAGCTCATGACTGAACAGGACGCATACCCTGCTTACTTGTCGATTTTTGAGAGCTCAGAAGCTAGACCAGGGGAGACGGAAGTGAAGGCGCCCGGCCATCTAGTGGCTGATGATGTTGATGGCCGTCTGGAAGCCGCATCGCGACCCGCAGTCTCGTACTTGCATGCCCCTGGCTCTAGAACGTTGCCTAAGAAGCAGACTCTGATCTTCCCGGTCGATCTTAATGACCCACGGGATGCAGGTCATGCCTATCGGGTGGTGAAGGCTGTACTGGAGGACTCTGAGCAGTCTTTACGTGTTGGAGTTGTGTCTCAACTGAAAGACGTCGAGAAGAACAGTGTGGGTGAGCTTGCGGCTGCTATTATTGCCACGATCGGGCATTCGGACAAGGAAGCCCACCTGAAGTTTGTACTAGAAGCGCTGAACTGCATTGTCAAGCACAAGTCGATCAACACCATGAAGGATAAGCTCCGAGGAATCTGGAAGAAGACAGCGAACAGCGAGAGCGACACGGACCCTGTCTACGAGAAGGTGCTGAAGCTTCTGAACAGCAAGACGGGGAAATGGCTGACGAAGAAGCAGCGTGGTGTGCTTACACAATTCAACACGCTCCTGCGCTCTCGATTCCCACCAGCATATGTAGAAAGTGAAGAAGACGTGCCCAAGGTTGCCCTGCCACACCTGTTCATCAATGGAAGACAAGTGACTCTCCCCTCTCAGTCGCTGTCGGACGAAGATATGGCTACTATCGTGAACTTTGACCTGAAATATCGCACGCAGCCTGTGGCGAAAGCGCTTATCAAGCGCAGTGTTACGATGAACGCTAAAGAGGCCGACAAGCTGAGTTTCGCTATCATGAAGACCACGGGCATCGTTGACAAGTACGTGAAGACTGATCGGACGCCTCACATGACGGTGGACGAGAACTCGCTCAACACTGTTCGTCTGTCGGGTGACCCTTCTCTGCAGGTGGCTGCGTACGTTGATCCATTGTCGGAGGCAGCCCAAGTGATGAGCTCGTTGCTTCGTATGCTGCACTCACAGCTGAACGCTACGATTGAACTGGTGCTGGTGCCTGCGGACGAGTACACGGAGTTCCCACTGCAACGTTTCTATCGATACCTCTTCGACAAGAAGTCGTCTCTTGGTGCTACTAGCGTCGAGTTCCGGAAGCTACCTGTGCAGCCGATCTTGACCATGAAAATCGACACCCCGGAGGCCTGGAACGTACAGGCTTTCCACGCGGGCGATGACTTGGACAACTTGAGAGTGGATCCAGATAGTCCCGCAGCGGTGAAGGCTACAACGAGTGCTGTGTTCCAACTGGAGAGTCTGCTCGTGTACGGCCAGTGCCGTGATACGACGTTCAACATGTATGCACCTCCCAACGGGCTGCAGTTGGTTCTTGAGCGCGAAGTTGGAGCGCAGCTGTTGCATCGTGATACTCTCGTGATGAAGAACTTGGGGTACTTCCAGCTTCAAGCGACACCTGGTGTTTGGTCCCTACATTTGGCGAGAGGTAGAGCTGCTGAGCTGTTTGACATCATTGACCTTGAGACTGAGCTTCCGTTGGAAACCAACCCCATCACAGTGTATGACTTTGGCTCGCACATCTCTCAGTTGTATGTCCGCAAAAAAGAGGGCAAAGAACACGAAGAGCTGCTGCAGTCGGTTGAGCACGCAGCACCGGATAAACCCAAGTCGGAGGCTGATGAGACGTCGTCCACCAAGTCTTACTGGGACGCAATGCTCAAAATGATGGGCAAGCATGACACGAAGACTCAAGATACTGTCGAAGCTGACCAAGTTGACAACGATAGTGCGGTTGTGGCGCAGAAGCAGCGCACAGGCGAGACGATTCATGTCTTCTCGGTGGCGTCTGGCTATTTGTACGAACGCTTCGTCAAGATCATGATGTCCAGTGTACTCAAGCGTACAAACAACCCCGTGACGTTCTGGCTGCTGGAGAATTTCCTGTCTCCAGACTTTAAAAAGTCCATCCCGGTATTGCGTGAACAGTTTGGCATGGACATTCGTCTTGTGACGTACAAGTGGCCGAACTGGCTGCGTCAACAGACTGAGAAGCAGCGTATTATCTGGGGCTACAAGATTCTCTTCCTGGACGTCTTGTTCCCTCTGGGTGTGCAGAAGATCATTTACGTGGATGCCGATCAAGTGGTGCGAGCTGATCTCAAGGAGCTCTGGGAGCTTGACTTGGACGGCAAACCGTATGGTTACACGCCGTTCTGCGACTCTCGTAACGTGGGCTTCCAGTTCTGGAGACAAGGATACTGGAAGGACCATCTGCGTGGCAAGCCGTACCATATCAGCGCCCTGTATGTCGTTGACCTGGCGCTCTTCCGTCAAATGGCAGCTGGTGACATGCTGCGTGCAGTTTACAGCCATCTGAGCGCCGACCCCAACTCGTTGGCGAATCTGGACCAGGATCTGCCCAACTACGCGCAGCACCAGATCCCGATCTTCTCTTTGCCGCAGGAATGGCTCTGGTGCGAGTCGTGGTGCAGTGATGAGACCAAGGTGGCGGCCAAGACTATCGATCTGTGCAATAACCCCAAGCACAAGGAACCTAAGCTGGAGATGGCCAAACGTGTCATTGCCGGAGAACTCTTCAACGAGTCGTGGATTGAACTGGACCAAGAGATCAAGGAAGCTGAAGCGGAATACGCTGATCAGGCGTAAGTGTGTGTGTACGACTGACCATCAAGAGCCAAATAGACGGGAGTTTGAGTTTGGGATTGCTACTGTAATTTGTTCCCGAGTTGTGTACTTTATTCCTCTCGCTGTTGCTGGTTCAACAGCGCTTGACGCAGTAGTAGGCGTGATCGATCGTGTGTCGTGTAGCGTGTGCAGCTCAGTACGCGGATGCATTCCTCCAGCGTCGAAAACTCGATCTGTACAGTGTCAAAGCGGCACTGGAACTGTTGCGTCTCAGCAGCTTGGCCACGTCCCTGGTGGACGCTGCGGATGTCTAAGACAAGCATCTGCTCGATTGCTGTCTTCGAGTCAGATACATTGGCGTAGAAGGACGACAACTTGGCTTCTACGAGTTCAGTCAGCGACGCTGTGGCTTCCGGCGTGAACTCAACTGGTCTTGCCACCACGTCCGTCTCGGCTGCCACCCAGTCTGGGACGATGTGTCCTGGGACGTAGTCTGCCGGTACGTAGGGCTTGACATCCAACACGGGTGTGCCGTTGACAAGGTCGTGGCCACTGATTTCGATACATCGGTCACGGATAGCCTCGATCTTGACGACCGAGAGTCCGATAGAGTTGGGGCGATGAGGTGTACGAGTCGAGAAGAGCCCAACCTTCTTGCCTCCAAGTCGTGGTGGGGCGATTTTGGCCGGGAACGTGGTCTTAGGGACACCTTTAGCTAAGTTGGTGTTCTCATGGAAGACAAACAGGATCCACAGGTGGCTGAACTGCTCTAGACTCTCGAGACTTGCCGGTGGGATACTGGTCTTAAACGTGATGCGTGCTCGAGAGTTCTCCACGAGACCTCCTTGTCTAGGGGTGCCGCGGCGGTCCGCAAAACATGATTGCACGTGCGCAACAGCCTCAAAGTTGTAGCCTGCTGTCTCGTGTTGCCGCTGTAGCGCCTCGCGCGCCTCCCGCTCGGCATTAGTTCGCCCCGCCCGCTCCTGCGCTCGAAGCTGCTTTTGTCGCTCGATTTCCTGTTCCAATTCCTTCACCAGCGAGTCGTCGCTCTGTAGACGACTCTGCCAGCCTCGTGCCAGCAGGTACCGACCAAGCCAAGCACCTAGCGTCGCACACAGCGCTCCTGAAGCCACCAGGGACGCTGTCGTCCACCGCGTCAAGGTCATCTCGCGTGACCTATGCTGCAATGACCACCGGGAACTTGGTGATTGGCCAGCGCTTATGCTATTTGATGGGATAAATTTTGGTTCTCATAAAGCAGTACATGGGTATGATAATCATCATCATAATTCGGTGACAGCAGCCTCTGAAACCAGCTGCACTCAACTTACCACTATCCCTAGCAATCGTGTCTCCGCCAATAACCTCCACTCCTGGTTTCTACTGCTTTGGACGCAATGGCAGGAGACGCCGCTGCGCTGCCGCTCGTCGGTAAGAAGTTGATGAGTAAGCTAGGTGGAATGGCCAATGAGAGTGCGGCGGCGGAAGTGTCGGACTTTGCGCGTCGGCAGATGGAAAAAATGGGCTGGTCAGCCGGTAAAGGGCTGGGCAAGAACGAGCAGGGCGTCAAGTCGCATGTTAAAGTGAAGCGGCGTGAGGAGCTGCAAGGCGTCGGTGCAGAGAAGGAGGCGGTGAAGGAACAGGCGAACCAGTGGTGGTTTAATGTATACGACCGCATGGCTAGCAAAATTGTGATCGACGCGTCGTCAGATGAGGAAGGTGGGGACAAGAAAAAGAAAGAGAAGAAAAAGGAGAAGAAGAGAAAGCGGGACGAGAACACATCAAAGAACGACAAGTTTCGCATTCCCACGGACGAAGAACTTTTTGCTGCTACGGGTGGAAAGCTCTTTGGTCGTAGAGCGTACGGCTCCTGCAAGGGCAAGCTTAAGCGTGACGAGATGCAGCTGAAGAAGTCTAAGAAGAAAGATAAAGATAGCGAGGAGCCTGTGACGACGAGCAGCGACACGAACGACGAGGACGATAGAGAAAAACAGAGAAAAAGGGCTAAAAAAGAGGCCAGGAAACTGAAGAAGATGGCGAAGAAAGAGAAAAGGAGCGTGGCATAACGGTAGCGCCTACCGCTTCTGTTGTGGATTTTAAAATGACATTTACTTTACATGATGGAGATCACTAAGATTCTCAGGGCTACATATTTCGTTGTCGAGGGCTAGTTGTGAGATCTGCTCATAACAAATACTACTACTAGTATTAATACTACAGGCACTTATTAAAAGCACAGTATTAGTACTACTACGTAGTAATAAGTAGGACTAATAATAATTGATAGCATGCCCCTTGGGACTTTTTCTCAATTGCCCGAAATTTGTGAGGTGTTTTTTTAGAGATTGCAATTTTCTTATTTTTTAAGAAAGAAATAAAAGTTTGCTCTTTTAAGAGGTCGAAACAGCGATCCACTTCCTTCTTATACTGGCAAATCAAAATCTAATTTCCTACTTTAATACATGTAGCTTAAGGATACCATTTCGAAAGCTCATCCTCCGGTAAAATAGAGCTTGATGGATATCAATCTTGAGAAATTCTAACATTACTACAATTTGACAAGTAGTCATACAGGTACGGTGTTCACTATTTGTATTAGGTTTAGGGCTCATTTGTGGTACAATATTTCTCTTTAGAGAAATACCTTTGTGCGTAAAAGGAAAAAAGCATGGGATGCGTTGCCAAGAAAGGGGCAAGCTCAAGATGGATCCACGTTCACCATGTGTGCTATCGGTGTGCTCAAAGATGCCAGCTCAGCTCTAAACGAGAGCTAAAGCAAATCTTGCAAAAACTTTCGACTGTATGCGCACTAACACTCATGTTAGATTTTGATGCGAGTATCGTTTATACTGCAGCCGAGATGTCTGGCAAATAAATAACATCCAGTGGAAAGTGCATCTACGACAGCTGGTGAATAAAAAATCTCCTTCTCCCGATGGATCGTCCGTTGAGCGCGCCTTTTAAACCCAACGAGAAGGCGAATGCTCGCATTTTAAAGTTATTGATTGGAACTCTTCCAAAACCTACACAAATGCAATCACAAACACAAAATTAAAAGTGAAATGTGTTAGAATATATGTCGAATTTGTGTTGTGTCAGCTATCATATCAAAATCAACACATTTAAGGTTATAGGTACATGTATGCGGCCGCTGGCTGCTGGCCATTCACTTTTTTGATGGTTTGGGACACTCCCCAGCGGCTTGCGTTAGCGTGCGAGCACCTAAAGGCTCGTTTAAAGAAGCATGTTTTGCTGCTTCTACGGCTGCGCTGTATGTATTCTTTTGATCGCAATGTTCTAGCAGTTGAAGCACTCATTGATCCCGCTAAACCTCCCTGGTACACCTTGTAAGCTAGTCGAGATACACTGCACTTACCCTTGATTTCTCTAAAGGCATGTTTCGCTCGTCGAATCTCCGGAGGACACGATGGATCACCTATATACGTTTAAGAATGGACGATGGTATTACAGCACACAATCGACTCACTCACCTGTCGGCTTTTTAGCGTTATTCGAAGCGTAGAATTTGCGACACGACGACTCTGAGTCCACTTAACCGGAAGGTTCCGATTGTAAGCGTAGTGAACATCATCCCATTGAGTGATCCGAGCGAGAGAAACTGCTCAACGAGAGATAAGAGGCCTGTAATAGTAAAAGCAGCGTTAAATGTATCCGTGAGATCCTGTTTGTGATGCACTTTGGTACGGACGTTCAACTTGAGGCGTAGTGAAGCCCCGTCCTCTTCCAGCATTGCGGTAGCTTATGGCAGATGTAACTAGCAGTGTGCTTGACTGGACACTGGTAGCTGTACCAGAAATGAGGTACAACGATTTTGCGTCGACACATTTTGTGGAGACGAGAACTACGTCTCAACATTTTACTACCGATTTGTGACAACAAATACGTCAGAGCTATGTCAGACGCAAAAAATCGAGTTTGTGTAGGTTTTGGTAGAGCTCCACTGAGCAGGAAGCCTGTTCTTTATATCTTCTTAACCTGTGCATGGGCTACGGGATTGATAAAATACAGTATCCAGACCAGCACTGTCTCGAATGCGTCTGAGATAAAGTTGTTACAACGGTCACTCCAGGTGATGCGTTCGACGAAGGTGGTGTAGTCGTTTAAAAGCTACGTAATTTAAACAGCTCCTTTAGGCTGCCCAAACAACGCAATGCGCTAAAGAAAATTCAAGAAGCACTTTCATACCCTGAGCTCGAGCTGATGTCCGACAAGGACGTACGCGTCGCCTACACCTGCAAACTTATTCTCAGGTTGTGAAGCATACCTACAGTCCACGAAGGCCTCAACAAAGATGTGGACAGGACTCACGGCGAAGGACTGGATTCTAGCAGTTGAAGTGAAGTCGGCTACAAAATCCATCGCAAGCCTGGCGCTGGTGGAAGCACAAGTGCTCTCGAATATTTTTCATGTTTCGACATCTCGCTGACCGTTAAGCCAAGTCGTTTACATTGAAGTTATGGCAATAGGAGCCCCCGAGCTAAAGATGAGAACGAGGACAGGATGTTTGACCAATTCTCTACCGCGCGTAAAACGTGCCACAAGAGGACGCTGCTTTGATTTCAGGTACACTTTCCCAAGGTTGAAAACGAGGCCGTGGCGTGTTTGTTATTAGACCACCAAACCATGTTATGCGCGAAGAAACTGACAGCTGCGGGCAACATTCCTTGCAAAGAGGAGGGGACTATCTAGAAAATGGCATGGACTTCCTTACAGATGAACACCGTCAACGTTTCGGGCCGATGGCTAAGAAATACAAGATCAATGAAACACAAGCGTCATCGTCATAACAACCTGCTGAGTCAAGATCAACTTCGCAGCTTTTATCTCCGTCGCCTAATGGCTGGGACGACGTGGATGGGCTGTTGCTTGGAGCATCGATTCGCGTAAGTAAAACAAGGGACGAGGCTAAAGAATTCGAACTGAACGCGAGCATTGACTCTGTCATGGAGAAGTGGATCGACTTGGATCCGGTGTGGCTGGGCGTAGCCCAGTATCAAAACTCTAAGAAGCCGAAAGAGGAACCACCGAAGGACGTGTCGATCGATGTGCACAACAGCATGTACTGGGTACTACTGGTCTTATAGAAACGCGTAGATGTTTTGAAGTGGCTCCGTGATGAGAGCGAGGCCAATTTCCATCTACCGCGCTGCTAGCGCGCATTCATCTCGACAAAATACATCCCTCGGCATTTTAAGAGTGTGGTTTCTCATCAGGAGATATAGTGGTGTGCCTCTTCGTACCATGACGGACAGTAAAAGAGTAGAAAAGTAGGTACCGCTGCGGTACAGCAGTGATGAAATCGTGGAGATGAAGCTGGACGCTCGCAAGGAGGACGAATCGTAGCTTACAGCTCGTAAGTAATACTGTGAGTATACTGGCATTATTAAGACTACTAATATTGTGCAAGTTTACTACTACTTTTAATAGAATGACAGGTTTCAAGGAATGACAGGTCGTAGAGGTAATAATACCACCATGATTTGTAGGAGCAGCTAACCCCTGTTCATCATAGCTCTAGTTTCAATAGTATCCCGTATTCACCCATTAGCATTTTATTGCCTCCAATACCTTATCGCGTTAATTGTAACCGACACAAGTTTCGCCACAACAAATATTATTGGATCTAAGCTATGAAAATGACCACCCTGGCGACTACGGTGGGCACGACTGGATTTAAGCATAAATTTGTGTTATTGCCATTTCCGTGCAATTCTACCCAACCGATGTTTTCGCAATGCGAAGTCGAAACAGCCGTCCGTTGGCCATAATCAGCTCTGAATCTTGAATTAATCCATCCCGCATTCCTTCTTGCGGCTAGCTCCTTCTCTGGTGGCTTAGAGGATGATAGATGTGATAATTTTCGGGCCACAAACTTTCTCGATTGGCTAGAGCTACTTACTTTAATCATTTAAGTAGCTTGTACTGAAACCAAGTTAGTTTTGATTGGATACAAAAATTTGGCTTTGAGTAAATTTAAATTTATGAGTTGGACGAACACAAAAAGTGGTTTGTGGTGGTATACCCAATGAATGTTTGGTTTTACTCTCCTTTAAAATTCCTAGTATTTTTGGAGACGTGGATCTGGTTGAAACATTGTCATTGTCCGAGTCGTCAGAATCTGATCCACCGAATTCCTGATCAGAGTTAGACTCCACTTCCAACTCCGAGTCGGACTCAAAAGCTGGAGCACGCTGCGAGTCGGCATGAGCAGGAGATCGGATTCTACGGCTCGAAATCTCCCCCAATAATCCAACATTTTCGTGACTTTGCTCCTCAATGACGCTGATGAATCGAATGAGATCAGGGCCGGGACCTGGAAAGCAGTCAAGGTGCGATTATACTGCTCAAGCAGGCTTGTTGGTCCGATTAACGATATTCTCGCACACGCTGTTAATGTTTGTGGACGCGATATTCAAATGCAACATTTTGCGCCACAGAGCTTGTTTAAAGTGAAACAGACACCCCATAACTCGAGGTTCTAAAAATTGGTTCTGTACAGCAGTAATCATCGTGAGCTCGAAGTCGCACACAGCATGCGCTGAAACCAGGTTTTGTTTCGGCGCGACATAAATGGCCGATTGTACACTTGAAGCGTCTTTCCAGTCGTTTGTGCATTCCAACCTATGTCGTACAGCATCGCAATTTCCAATTGGTACAAGGGTGTCGGTACACACCAGCATCGACTAAATTTGAGGTCTGACGCTGTTTCGTACGATCCATGCGATGAGGGTGGGACCAGCCGACCAGTCGATGTTGTACTTCGTCTTCGTAATAAGCCACAGGAAACAAAACAAAACTTCAATTTGGTACTGTCTTTGACGTCGTTAGGTGGCTCGGGCTCTAGGCGACCATAAATCTCTCGCCCATAGCGTGTTGCTCTGGTTCGGCATAGTTGACCTAAATACTGTTTTTTTTACACACACACACCTCCCCCGGGACTATTGCGTTGTTGTCGTCGTAGGATTGATTCCGTACTGTGCGTCGGAGGCAGGGTGACATCGCGGACACAAATTGTATCCGTCGCCAGCATCACTTCCTTCATGACATGCCGTGATGGTAGGAGTTGGTCCAGCTGGAGCCCGACTGAAGCCAGGGACACAATTTTCTGTATCGAGTCCAGCCTTACCGGTACCGACGTCACTCGCATAGTTTTGCCTTTCATTTTGTACGCCGATAGGAAGCGGGTGGTACCGTCGCTTCGTGGCACCGAGCGTCGGAATAGCCGCAAAAATGGACACTGGACGTCCCCATCGTCGAAACGAGAAGGCCCCGGAAACGACTTTGGCTTGAGATGCCCCTTCAACTTGGTGTCCAACGCTCTCTTCTCCCTCCGCACTCGATGATTGACTAGGAGTGATGAACCTTTCGTCCGACGATGTTGCTTAGGTCAGATTTGTCAACCTGGAAGGGGATAGACATCGAGTTGTCAGAGGCAGGACGTCGTAATACAATCTACAATGGTATTGTAGAAGAAACATGTTGTCCCTAAAAGTTATGGCAACTGGGGTCCTAGCAAGAATTGTTTTTGCAATCATAGAAATGTATTAGACGGATTGCAGGCACAAAAGTAGTTTCTTTTGCTCTTCGCTGGTACATCTGAGAAGCAAAATTAGCGCGTCAAAACCTTACCCACGCCAAGTTCGTCGGCAACGTTGACGACAGCAGCGAAGCAGTATTTGTTTGCACTCGGATGATAGTTGCTCTCACGCGATCCTTGCGAGAGCAAGAGGGGGGGGGGGTATCGTAGAATAGCTCATCGTACTGCATCGCAATAAGCGACACGCAGCGCTGTTTCTTCGACGGCTGTTGGGCGGTCGATGCGAAGTCAATACGAGCGCGCGGAGTAGGTGTAGACTCATTTGGCTTCACGTCAAACACCTCCACGGCTTGCTATTCGCTGGAAGATAGCGGAAGATCGTTTTGTATCTTGACGACCGCCATTTCAAAATCTGGCGAGTGGATAATATCCGCACTCGGACTTAAGTAGACAATCAGGACATGGATTTTAGCAGCACACGCATCACATAGCAAGTGGACGTCCGCCGTGAAGCACTGCTTAGTTCATTCAACTTCTCGATGGCATCTGCAATGCGGTGGTGGGCGTTGCCGCGAGGTGCGTGCTCCTCCACAGCACAGACGGTAAGTATGGCATCCCGAATCTTGACGTAGCGTTCGAGCATGGTAAAGTCGAAGACCTTCCGGTGGCGTTCGACTTGATAGGCTTCAGATTAGTTACTCTCCCGAGGTTTGAGACGTTGTTAGGCTGATACAGCTGAATCATCAGAGCTCGACTCATATCGAGCTGTTTCTGATAATGCTTTTAAAGCGCTTAGCCGCGAGGTTAAACCGATAACTGGAACAGCAAATCAGAGGGATTCCGAGCTTGGCTGCGATGACCTGATTGGTCGGGTGGTTGTCACGAATACAAAACCGCACCATATCGCAACCGTTCCGACACCCTACCCCTTTCCGACATGTTTCCGACAGTTCGGATCCGCCAATCAGATCATGACGGTGTACTCAGATTAAGTACGTTTACACTAAGTACGGTCGCTTTTTTAAGTACGACCATCCCAGTCAGCTTTGGAAAGGGAGTTCGAAGGCGCAAGGAAATGCTCTAAAGAGGCCTGTAGGCCGAGAAAACTCATTTTTTTGCTTAGGGGCATTATAGGCTTCACAGCACTGTGCTCAACAGCCAGCAAATTCATGAATGAGACCCGAAGCCAGGGTGAGGGGCCACTATTAGAGGTTATTTTAAAATAATGACATATAAGCCAAAAATAGTGACATCATTGTCGTAGGCCAGTCATTTGGATTAACCTCATTCAGGTTTTTTGCTCAGCCAATAAAACATCGTCACTTATCAAACCTTGCCTAGGTCTTTTACTTAGCCAATCAAGCAGCGCCACAAATTACCGACAGGGGCCTTGTGGTCTCAGTCCTCTTTTTCGAGAGCCACCCCAGCAGATCTCCCGTAGCAAAGGACCAGTCCAGAGCACAGTATGCCATTGCGCACACGAATATCGCCGGCACTGCTGGTGCAGCGCTCGGATGGTAACGAGTGGGGGGTCCAATTCCCTGCTGTCGGCTTATGATGTTTGCGAAGAGTTGCAATTCATTAACATCTACTCACTTGTCTTACGCATGTCCTACGAATTGAAGTATGTCTTGGGTTGATGTAGGCGCAGGATCAGCAATTTTGTTTGAGGTGAGGTGTGTACGGTACGTCGTGATACGGCCGTCGAGGGCTCCTAAGCGATGAAGTTTGCGCATCTCACGCAGTACGCTAGCGCTGCCCTTTGCTCGGATCCCTTGTCCACTCAGGAAGCCGAGGACCGCCGATTCTGCACGTTGGCCGACCTCGAGAGCGCGATCCTTGTAGTCCTCCGATCTCTCGTGAAGCTGGAACCCGCCCTCCAGGAAAAGCTTCATGTACGCGACGATCAAGCGGTAATCTGACTTCTTTTGTCGGTCGTTAGAGCTCCAGACGCGAGGCTGCCGTGTGTACCACTCGAACCAGATCGATGACAGGTTGGTAGTCGCTTTCTTTCTGCGTTTCGCTGCAGGTGTTTGAGCTGACGAAACTTGCTCCTGTTCTGTAGTTTGGGCTGGCTCTTCGTGCGCAGGTCGCTTAAGGATGGCAGCCTCTAGCACCAGCAGGCGTGCAGACAACAGCCTATTTCTTTCGATAAGCTCATTAATGACAGCAGCGTGATGACACTCCGTTCGATTGCAGCCGTTCTTTTCAGTGTCCTTCCTTTGTTGAGCAGGTTTGGAGGCGACATGGCTCAGCGCGACCGACCACGCCAGCAAGTCGGTGTGGGAGATGTCAGCTGCTTCCAAGCATTCTTCCACTCGAACAACGAACAAGCTCCTGGGTTCGAGAGTCTTCACTTCCGGGAAATGCCTTATTAGGTAGGCGGTAAGGACCCCAATTACCTTGCGACTCACGTTAAGCTTGTTGTTCTTCAGCCCTACACAGGAAGCGAACAGAAACTCCTGCAACCGGGTCATGCGCTCCTGAGCCCCATGGTCGAGAATGGCAACATCAAGAATCATCGGTGCCTCGTCCGCAGCCCACCCGCTCAAGACCCGTGCTACTTTACGGTCCTCGCGTGGCGTGTTGAATACGTAGGCGAATCCTTTGTTGGTGCGCGTCATGTCCCATGACCCACGATCAAAGATCCACTGTGCAGCCAGCCGCTCGTCCCCGTTTGCATGCTGCGCCCCGCCCCGCCTGATGGAGTGCGAGGTCAAGTTGGCTGAGGCTCCTTCCGGCTCCGACACCCGCTTCAGGAACTGGTTCACATACGCTTGAACCCCGTCGTCACCGCGAGCTTGGTTGGTCGCTGAAGGGTTGGCTGCAGCGGAGCTCGGGACGCTTCGCAGAGTGGCAGCCGCCGGGTCAGTCATCCCTGCTGCAGGAAGCTGCGAAGAGGTGGCAGCATTGACCGAAGGTACTCGTAGTACATCGAGAAGGGGTGCTGCTGCATCAAGTGAGGGTGCAGACGGTGTCACAAGAGAAGGAAGCTGGCTTAGCAGGGACACACAAGGCGACTCATGCATCACCAAGGCTACTGCGAGCGTGTGCAGCGGGCAGGTCACAAAATCCGCCCGATCAGGTACGAGCGTGAGGCCTTGCTCCTCAGCTGTTTTTATTCGTAGCATCCGAATGTAGAAAACGTTGTCAGCTGACATTGTAATGTGCTGCTTTGTGACGTAGCCGAGATCTGATGAACGGCCGAAGCAATGCCACATAAGGCACGCAAGCGCTGCATCTTCGTAATCCGAGGCGACGGATGCTGTTTTGTACACATAGCATATTAGTGAGCGCAAATCCGCCTTTGTACAAGGTGGCGCCTTGTTAGTAAATCCTCCATTATCACGTTTTAAGCAGTTTTTTTCGAGAGTCTTCCCTTGTTTAAGCAAAATTAGCTCGGTTGGTACTCTAAGATGAGGATACTCATCGAAAAACCAAAGCTTCACGTTTCTAAAGTAAGAAATGGCGGTGTTGGGCGCCAACTTACCTTTCTTACCTTCGCATGTGGCGAGATAGTAGCCAAAACGATCCATCACGGCCGCTAAGCTCTTTCCAGAGCTGTCACTGAAAATGCATGCTCGGACAACGTCCATGGATACATCCTCGACTTTAAGCATACGCTCGAACGCGCCTATTCCGGTAGTACGCGCTTTTTGCGTGTTTGTAGGGATAAGTGCGGAGAGGCTCATGCTGGTTGCTGCTTGTCTTTTCTGCTTCTTGTTAACTGGACTTGGCTGGTTGAGTGTACCTTAACACTACTGCTCAATTTTAACCTAAAGTAGGAGGTATACCGCATTGTCGGAACCACAAAAATATTGACATATATCTTACACGACTTAAATTCAGTATTAGTTTCAAAATAGTTAGCTCTAGCTTCCGACAAATATTTGTCAGAAAGTGTCGGAATGAAGAGCCTGCTCCTATGCGACCTAATTGGCTGAATTAAGGTACATTGTAGTATATGATTGGATATTAATCACATATTCACAATCTTGCCTTTGTGTCTGTCGGAAAGACGTGTATATTCATCCATATCAAGCTTTTTCCCATAAAGACTCAGCACCGACTTAATGATCTTGAGATGAACAACAGCGATCCTGATGCTGTTCATAGACACTGCACGCCGTTCGCCAGATACACAGCAAATACGTCCGGAAGTTACAAGTCTACCCATCCGACAGAAGGGAGACCCCCCCCATTTTGGAGACGATCGCTTACCGACATAGCGCATGTAGACTACAGTAGTCGATTTCATGATTACAACCTCACGCGTGAGCTTGCTTAATAATTCCATGATCGGTTTCGCTAAATGATCCAGCACATTCTGAAGTAGATAGTTAGAGTTTCTTCGTCTACAAAGCCGAATATGTCCATCATTGAGGTGGCCGCGGCTTGGACGGTGTACTCCTCCACATAATTAGCGTGCTTAGTGTAAAGGCTACCGAGATGGTTGTTGATACCCGCTCCGGGCGCTTCCTTAAGGCTACACCGCACTTCTTGTATTTGAAGAGACCTTCACCGAGGACCGCATAGAAGAACGTCCAGAGCTGACGCGATGCCATTGAGGTAGAAGTGGCGGGAAGGGTTGTATCTTGGAAGACGAGTACGGAAATGTTGCATCCAACAGAGGCTGCGCGCCAGGTGGGGTTTCAGTGCGAGTGTGAAATAATTGGTGAGCTGTGACTACAGCAAAATGGGTAGGCGTGTCAAAACTTTGATGGGATATTTCACAACTGTGTACTAAACCAGAACGCTAAAATAGCAATAATATGTTATTTGGTCAATACAATATCAGTGCTATTGAAATTAAATTAGTATTTCTATGCCCTGGTCGAAGGCGTAGGCGGTGTACATAATGCTCGGTTGGAAACGTGTTGGTAAGGTGGTTTGAACTTGGCAAATATAAGAAAGGCAGCTTCGGCACGTCAAATTTATCGGTGATGATAACGGCACTACGACTACGATAGCATGGTACGACTTAGCGAGCGGCCATGCAACCCGGCGTAGGTACGACGGAAATCCGCTATATGATACCACGATCCAACGGTCGTTTATATTCAAAAAGCAGGTGGGTGGGGGGAGGGTTAAATCGACTTTGTAATGTATTTATGGTAACTTGTTGGTAGTGATAATTTTTGATCCGAATTGGACCCTAAGGATCGCTATTAGCACATGATAATGCCATGCCACGTCATTGCGCTGGGATGACACAGCTAGCATGATTTTGAAAGAGGTGAGCGGAGTGGGGACTTCGAAGCCATGCGCTTCTTAAGTGTTTGACCTCTTCGGCTGCAGCTTTGGCAGTCTGAACATGCGCAAGACTCGGCAAGGGAGAAAATTTGAGAGACTTTTTTCCATCATTGCCAGCTTTGAGCGAGCCCCTAGTCTCGACCGGAAGGGCTCTGAACTTCGAGGCGAATCACACGTCGCTGGAGAACGTCAATTGGGTCTTTTCGACTGGCTGTTTAAAAGTCCCACGGCGGCGCCTGCAGCGCCAGCATCGAACAACGACAACGACAACGACAACGACAACGGCATCAACCCCATTTTTGGTGGAGACATTTACAATCAGGACCCAATTTTTTCTTCTTAGTCACGTCCTCTTCCACTTATAAATGTGTTTTTTTTAACGTTTTGTTTTCTCTTGCAAGTACCGGTAAACCCTCCGCATTCGATTCAGAATTTATGCCGCGTTCTCCAGCACAAGCGCAATACCCTGGCCGCCTCCAATACAAGCCGATCCCACCGCATACTTCTTGCCTGTGCGTTGCAGAGCGTGCGCCAGGTGGGCCGTGATGCGGCTTCCCGAAGCGCCCAGCGGGTGGCCAAGTGCAATTGCACCGCCGCTCTGGTTCACAATGTCTGGGTCGATATCCAGCTCCTTGACGCAAGACAGCCACTGCGCAGCGAAGGCCTCGTTGATGTCATAAATGTCAATGTCCGACTTCTTGAGTCCCGCACGCTTCAGTGCGCCCGTGATAGCTGGCACGGGGCCAATGCCCATGATGGTCGGGTCCACACCGGACACCTGGTAGCTCACAATACGCGCCAAAGGCGTCAAGTTGTGCTTCTTCACAGCCTCCTCGCTAGCGAGTAGCACGGCTCCAGCACCATCCGAGATGCCAGACGCGTTACCTGCCGTCACAACGCCATCCTTCTTGAACACAGGCTTCAGTTTAGCCAGTTTGGCCAAGTCCACAGTGCGAGGAGACTCGTCAACTGCGAACTCCTCCGTCTTGCGTCCTGCCTTGACTTCTAGAGGCGCAAGCTCGGCGTCGAACCATCCAGCGGCCTGCGCCTCGGCCCAGCGTGTCTGACTGCGCAGTCCGAAGGCATCGCACTCCTCACGTGTGATATTGTGCTTCTCAGCCAGGTTCTCGGCCGTCATTCCCATCGGCGTCTTGGCGTATGAGTCCGTAAGAGCGGACCAGAGCGTGTCCTGTAGATTCAGACCAGCGCCCAGGCCCACGCCGAAGCGGGCCTGATGGCCGTAGACGGCCAGCGGACTCTGTGACATGTTCTCAGCGCCACCACAGAGCGCGATCTCGGCGTCGCCCAGTAAAATCTCCTGCACTCCACCCACGACGGACTGGAAGCCGCTGCCGCACAAGCGGTTGATGGTGAGCGCAGGCTTCTCCTGTGGGATGCCAGCCTTCAGCTGCACGTGGCGCGCAATGTACGCGCCGTCAGGAGACGTAGGCGCCACATTGCCCACCTGCACCATGTCCACGAGCGCTGGATCCAACTTGGCCGCCGCTAGTGTCGCCTTGGCTGCGTGTGCACATAGGTCTGTAGCGGTGATATCCTTAAGCTTTCCGCCAAAGTTGCCGAACGGAGTGCGCTTGGCCGCCACGATGTACACGTTCTTGAGCGTCATGGAGCAAGTAAGAGAGCAACGAGTTTCGAGTCTACTGTATAGGGAGGATTGAGGAGTGAGACTCTGACGTTTTGCTCGCTTGAAGTTGTCGTGAAGATGCTGACGTGAACAATCTTAGGAGCGTTTCCAAATAGAAATCGTTTCTAAGCGCTCTGTTTTATTTACCGGAATACGTACCGTGTTGCAGGACGATCGCAATGGTGCAAAACAAGATGACACTTTAGTTTTTGATCGTTGTTTGTCGTCGTTAACCTAAATACTTTCTTCATATGACGCCAATTTCGCTGGAGGTTCCAGCGGGGGATCCAAATAGTCAAAAGAGTCGCGACGCCGCTTACGGCCGAAGTTCTGGCGCTCGATCTGCCATGCACGTGCAAGCTTATTGAACTTGAACAGCTTGTTGGTCTCCAGTACTTCCGCATTAAGCGGACGAGCGTAGTTCGCCTGAGTGAACACGGCACCACTAGGCACCGCAGTCGCGGGAATGGACAGGATATCTCGTGCAAGCTTCGCCAGTGACGGGAAGCGCGTTTCGTTCGACTTCCACCACAAGAATGGGTCTGATCGCTTGTCTCGAATCAGCGTTGCGTCAAAGAACCGATCTACTTCATCACCGTCGATCGTGTAGTCCGGCATACCTTCTCCAATATCCAGCAGCTTCTCAAACGTAGTGTAAGCCGCTGAAGCATCATGTCGCGCTTGGTCGTCATCCAATCGAGCGTCTGAGAGCGCATCGTAGACACTCGTTCGCAGCATTTCTCGCAAAAATGTCTTCTTCGCAGCCTTGTCCACTGATTCATTCGAAAATCGCGGGTCCAAAATCTTGGCTAGTCGAAAATACGGCGACGAGTGCTCCGTGTGATACGACTCGAGACTGGCTTTAACTTTCAAGCACACGGTTTGAATCTTGTTGAACGCACTCGCGGTAAAATCCGAAGCCGAAGCAGCAGTGCTCTCACAAAGCCCCACGATCGCCTTGCAAACATTGATAGAAGTACTGAGCGAAATATGCTTCTGGTCGCTTTGACACGTCGCCATCTGCATGCATTTCTGTAGAAATGTAGCCACCCACACCAGTAGATCCCACTCGATTTCTTCGAGCAAGAAAACACTCATATTATGGGTAGCATCACCATACAAAGCGTTGATAGTGTCCTTTATCTTGGCGCTCTCCATGATCATTGTGATAGTAGTCTTCCAGTTCTTAGGTGAATCCAAATTAGGCAGTTGGTCTGGATACTGCAGTCCCACTTCAGTTGTACGCAGTGCGAAATGCTCTTGACTTTCCGTCGTGGACTTGAGGAGTGAGAGCAACGAGCGGAGCTTGACGATCTCGTGACGAATCTCCTTCAATGCTGCGAGTACACCCGCATGAATGAGATGACCCAGACACGTCACGTTCCAGTCCGGAGCAATGTTATCTAATCCTATAATTGATTTGATCTTTTCACGAAGAAAGCCCATCCCCACTCCAGACTCATTACCGGTAGGTGTCACCCCACAGAGTAATTTATTGCCGAGGCCCCAGTTGTTCTGGAGCACATTGAACAACAAGTCCGACATGAAATAGGCGTTAAACTCCGGTGGACAGCCTTCCAGACCCACTTGGATGGTTTTATACTCCCATTCGGCATTGATCCAGTGCAGATGAATGGCCATATACCCTTTGTACACTGACCCGGACCACGTATCGCACGAGAACGTGATGCGTCCAACCACGGAGCGATTAAAATACTCCCCCACGCGTGTGAATAGCGCATAATACTTCCGTTCCATGGCCTTCTGCAACGCATCTACCGGTGGAATAACCGGTTTTACACCTACAGCCGCCAGCACGTCCAGGAATTTCTCATGCTGCACCACACCCAAGTCCTGTTGGTCTTCTACGATCCACTCAATCAGTGCACTACTTAAATTCCGCATCCGTTGACGCTTCATACCTGGGTAAAGTTCAGAATTTCATAAATGTTGGAAAAAAAATAAAAATAAAAAAAATATTACCTGCTTGTTCGTCAACCGGCATCACAATTGTGTCCTTCTTTTGCGGGGCTGTCTTCTTGCCAGCTGCCCCTCCATTGGCTGCCGCTCCATTGGCATTCTTCTTGCCTTTCTTGCCAATGGGAGTGCCATTAGGGAACTCGTTGTGCCGCTTAGCGTGTCGCATCATACTCGACGTGCCATGCCGCGTGCTGAAGACCTTGTTGCATATCGAGCACTTAGCGGAGTCGATGAGTCCGTCGCGCAGGCCGCTGCTGGAGATTGGCGTGAATGTTTCCCACACGACGCTCGTGAGCTTCTTCTTGCGCACCGTCTCGTCTTCAAAGGTCCCTGACATGGAGATCGGTCGCTTAGGAGGTAGATCCGTGATGGCCTCGATCCTGCCAGCCACAGCGGCCCTCGCAGGGGTGTCCGCGCCTGCCCAGCTGTCCTCCACCGTGGTCCAAACGCTACGCTCGCTCGCGTCTCTTATAAGCTGAGTTCGAAGAAGAAAATTACACATTCGGCATGGCAGATCAAGCGCGGAGAGAATGGAGGTTATTAGTTAGCGGGAATGGCGATGGATGTAGAGAATACACACACGCACACGACACTGGACACGACCAAGCGAGCAATTTACCAGTGAGCCTGGAGGTTGCAACTCAAGGGTTGGCGGCTCCCTGACGGGCCGCGCTGCGCCCATTGGATGAAATGAAAACCTCGATGTGTGTATGGAGAAGGGTAAATGGGTTTGACTGCTTGAGCCCACACAAATCGGTAATACCGAAGCAGTCACCCTGCGCGCCACCTCGATCCCGATGCAAGAGCGCTGAAGTGCTAGAACGTCGATGAAGAGTATCAGTGTGTCAGCACTACCAATATGAAAGAAGGATATGGGTATTAAATGGTTTGTTGGCTAGGCTCGGGGTCGATTCTGATCAGAGATTGCTACCGGTAAACCGGTTAATTTAGCAGTTTGGACCGTTCCAAACGGGGTGGGCTCGACCCAAATGGAGCACTTCAACTTCCTTTGATGGAGGTCAGGAAAAACCGCATCGACGTCACGTAAGATATGCACACGAGACGTAAGCTCACACTTGTGCATCCGTCAAGTCTTGTGCCACGATTACCGCTCATGCCTTATTTCCTTCACGTGCTCACAGCAGCAGGCTCGTTGTAAGACGGGCATATCGCTGAGCAAATCAAATGATGCCACGTTCTGTTGATCCTTCGACTGATCTCAAGAAGAGGTAGTATGAATCAGCAAGCTGAGTCGGAAGTGCGCGTCTTAACCACCGCAAAAGCATTTAAATTATCAAAAGTCGACGCGAAGTGTACGGTGCATGCAGAGATGAACGCATTTGTGTGAACACAAAGAGAAAGTGACGTGCTGAACCACATGTATTCATGCAAGGCTTACCCTCGCCGCGTGAGTAAGAGTAAACGGTGCGCAGACGACTAAAAAAAATCAGTGCTGCGACCCAGTTCAACATAATATGGAGGAGGTCGCCTACGAAGCCTTCTCCATCAGGTGGATGGGTTTAAGGATGGAGATCTTATTCGTCTCCACAATGTACCCATTCATGACCATCTCATCCAGAATAAAGTGCGCCTTCTCCAAGTTAAACATGATCTGCACGTGACACAACATGGACGTAAGTTCAAGACACATCCGCAAGCCTAGCCAAATAGCCCACTTACGTCAAGCTCACACTGCAGTCGCAGCACAAATCAACAGCAAATACAACAGCAACAACACAAAATCAGTTACAACAGCACTACACTGCGCAGCTCCATCCTAAACGTACCACACTCTCGAAGTACTTGTCCATGGTCTCCACAAGCGCGTGGATAAACTCCAGAATGCCCAGTTCGTTCTGCAAAGTATTCATAATACTGTAAATTAGTACCCGATCCAGCATATCACTTATCATCGACAAGCACCTCCGAGTCGTCGTCCTTGACGCCCACAATGAAGAAGAGAGACGCGTATCTTCGGTAAATGACCTTGTATCCGCGGTACTCCACGAACGAGCACTGTATACACCGTAGCAGTCAGTCGCGGCTACTAAATCCATAAAAAGATAAGAAGTGGCCTAACCTGCGTCTCATTACGACCCAGACACTTGCGGATGATCTCCGCCTCGAGCGCCACACGCTCCTGGATGGACAGGAAGTCGTAGTACTGAGCCAGCCGCGTCTGGCCTTGCTTGTTCACCATCAGCACGAACTTGATCATGGTCTACGAGTTTCGGGGAGGCACGAGGAGTGCGAACGCGGAGGGTCTTTAGCGTCACTTTCGATGCTACGTTAGCAACGTGGCCTAATGGGACAGAAACCGATTTCTTAATTGAACACCACTTTTAACAGGATATGTGCACCACACAATGATCGTTTTGCAACTTGAAGTGAGCCAAACGCCGTTATTTCGGAGGCCATGATCTTCGAGGTGCTCCAGCAGGTCCTGAACGAGTTCTTCGTGGACGTTCAGGAGGATAATGTGTCCTTCTATGCTGGAGACTTGTTCGGTCAGCTGCTACCGTTTTATTATAAAGTTGGCCTTCATCTTCTGATCGTTTCCTTCATTGGTTTGTAGAACCCAGCCACTTCAAACTCAGCGACGTCTTCCTCCAGACATCGGTGGATTTTCTACAATGATACCAGTAGAAATAGGATTATTATAATACTGATAGGTTTTATCACCTGTAGGTCATTAACTCGCTGCAATTGCCGTTCGAGTTGTCTGCTGGATACCTTGGCAACGTCACTGTCGAGGGTCTCGTGGGTGCTGTGGCTGGTTGGCCACTGGAAGTCAGTGTTAGCGACCTCTGTCTCGTGTTAAAGCCCCGAAAAGTACAATGGGAGAACGAACTGCTCATCCGCTACGCAAGAGAGCTACTTGTCGCCATCTGCCAATGTCTCGGGAGGCCAGCGGCCGTAAAGAAAGACAGCGCATCTTTCATTTCTCCTGCAAAGTGGATATGGGTGCGTAAAGTTGTTTTTTTACTGTATTCAATTTCTAATGCTCACTGTATGCAGAGTCGAATTAAAGCGGTGGGGGCGGATATGACAGTCCAGTTGGAGCGCATTCATATTCGAGTGGAGGTACGTAGGCTTTCAGTGTGAACACTATCTAGCAGAATGTCTAAACGCTTTATCGCTGGATGATAAGAGTCCACGCAGTGACAATCTTGTGGCCTACGGACTTTATATTCCGGTGCGTATGCTTTTGATAGCCGTTATATAGGACATATTACTTATTATTGACTGCTGTAGTTGATTCGCTTCGCCCCACGAGAAGTGGAAGAGCAAATTCTTTACCGACGGCAGCAACCAGGTGTCGTGTATCCCAAAGCGTCCATTAACTTCTTTTCCAAGCTGCTCACGATCGAAAACGTGTCATTCTACACTGATCTCGATTCCAGTACCTACTGGACAGCAGCAAAAGAGACCGCAGAGCACCCAATAGCGGTTTTGCTGACGTCTCAAGAGCCAATTACTTCATCGAATCAACGCACACTTGAAGAAGTGTTGAAACGTTTCAAGGAATGCGCTCTCAGACCCTTCAGACGTGCTAAACAACGCGAGTTAGCGTTTATTCGCGTGCTGTGGATCAAACTTGACTTCAAACGAGCGCCACAAAATCCCAGCGACAGCAAAAGTCCAGTGAGACCTGTTCTGACAGCAGTGGACATCGCTACGGAAGAGATCGAGGTGAAAGTTGACTTTGATCAAGTTGCAATGACGCTAGAAGAACTCGAGCACGTGGTTGACTACTTCAAACGCGCACGCACATGGCATTGGCGTCCTTCCTGCATCGATCGAGAGCATCACGCACCGCCGTCTGTCCAGTTGTCGGCCATTGCTCTTCTCCCGCTGCCATTAAGTGACGAGGAACGTGCTTCACTGGTTTTCTCCATCGATAAGCAGCGCAAGTCCAGACTTTGGTTCCGGGCCATGTGGAGGTACGCTTTCCGTTGTATCGTCGACCAAAAACTCAAGTCAAGACGAGAAGAGACAGATGAAGAGACTGATGCCGCAATTTGGTGGCGTTTTAACGACATTGTCGACAAGGAACTGCAGCAAGTACGTCGTCAACGCTACATGCATTTGTACGCTCGCAGTTTGAGTCCCGATGCCATGGAGATTGCGTTATACGGTCGAGGAAAGGCTCTTCTGAGTTTATACTCCCAAGATCCGGCTAATAAACCTCCAGCATCTCCAAGACGTCGACCTCTGCCAGTATTTGATCCATTGACTCAAGAAGAGCAGTGGGAACTCTCCGACTTCGTCACCACCATGTCCGTCTACGAGCAACGAGTGTGTCGAGCTCTAGCAGAGCAGGAGCTTCGACGAGATTATACAGCAGCTCCTCCCTCTCCAACACGGAAAGTCTCGTCCTCGATGGAGTTTTCAGTGGCGCCTACCGACTCAACATCGCACCATGGTCGAAGTTACTCGGTCGATAGCATAGCTTCAACGTCTCCACATCGACCTGCCAGTCCAGACGCAACCGTGAGCCGTCATAAGCGAGGATTGACACTTGCGTTAACACCCGGTGAGCTATCCGTTCGTCTCGCTTCTTCGCCAACAATACGACCTCATTCCGCTTCAACTAGCGATCTACCGAGTCCAACTAAACACGAAAGCGCGTTGGACTTGGAACCACTTCGAGCCTGGATCTTCAAGCAGCGACAACTAGGCCTGCACACCACATCTTGGTTCGAGAAGCAGTTCTTCCATACTTGGGTGCTCAATCCAACCAAAGTTATTCCTTTACTCAACTGGCACATTGGGCCCGTGAGAGTTCGTCTAACAGCAGGTGATGCTGATCATGTACAAGTAACGAAACGTGACATTGGAGTCGAAATCGGCATCGAAGGTTGTAGCGGCGCCATGCTCCTCAGTAGAGTTCCGTTCTTGCGCATGCTCGTGGAATTTCGCGTCGGTCTTCTCCATGTGACGCTGATGCGAAAGCCTCAGCTCGATACCGACGTGGATTCAGGGGATCTGTACAAATGGATCTCGAGTGGCTACATCCGCTCACCGGAAGACGGATTCTTTTACGTAGGTCTCAAATATTCCGCCCACGAAGTAGCAGCCGAGCCGAATGGTAGAGTTCAGTTCGTGGGGAATCCTGAAGAGGAGCTGGGGTTAAAAGGACGAATGTGCGTTGGCCCGATTAAGATCGACTGCAACGAAGCTGCGATCAGAGCTGCTATGGGACAGAATGTTGCTGATGAACTTCAGACGTCAAGTAAGTGTCTTTGCAGCTTCCGTTACCTGTGTGTTCTCCACTAATACCTGTCACTTCCCAACAGATACGGACGTTGCAAGTGCGACCCACTTTTCGGTGCTACAAGATGCTTACCACAACTTCGTGCGTCTCGTTGTTCATCTGCCAAAGCGAAAAGGGTCCCGCAAACGGAATCCCAAAGACACTAGTCCACGCGCCAAGAAGAGACCTGGTGTGTCCAATGTCACTGATCCAGTTCCACCTGACCAGCAGAAGCTCGAGAGAAGTGCGAGAAGAACACGAATGTTCCACGCATTGCTACTGCGCTCTTCGACATTTGAGGTAGAAGTCGGCACTCTCGAAGTCAATCTATCAACGTACACCAGCCACATCGAAAAGGCTCTTCGTGGCCAAGTACCGAGGCGTTTTGAGGCGATCAAACCGTCAGAAACGCGAGAAGAAGTGAACGTCAAGCTGCCCTCGATGATATGTCGACTGCAGAATCGTCCGGCGATGAACGAGTGCGTCGTGGATGCCGCCGGTGCGCGTGTCATCTATCGATCTACCGAGCAAGGTCGTGCCGCCGTAATTCGACACCTCGCGCAATTGTTCAAGCTGTAAGACAGGTACTATCACGTCGATATGGCCAGGTAAATTTCCTTCTTCTGCTTCGCCTCTCTCTTCAGTGAAGACTCTAGACCTTCATGCCCTCTGTTCTTCAGTCGTTCCGCCCCAGCTGCCTTATTTCTATCAACACGAGTTCTCAACGTAACTCTTGACAAACTTCTCCGCATGAGTTCCTCTTCACGAGGTGTCAGGGACCTGTCATCTATGTGTCCTGCTGCGTTAAACGCACCGATAGCAGACATACTCGTCGAGTTGCCAAGTTTCTTCTCTCTAGGATCTCTGGACTGCCTTAATGTGACGGCTTGGTTGCTTGAATTCCTGTGATCTTGTCCTGCATTCAGTAGCGGAGATCCGACACGCGATGGATTGAGAGATGCACGTGCCTGTAGCCGAGAAACGAGCACAGGTGGGCAGTACTTGTTGCTACTCGGGTTCGACGCAACAAGCATGTCGTTCATCGACCTTGTGTTGCTGTTAGCTCCTCCAGGTTGTCTGAACTTGTCTTGAAAGCGCCTGTCGTTCAGTAAAGGGTCCACCACGACACGTTGATATCGCGAGTTCCGCTCCAAAAGCTCCACGAAGCAATCGCCTGCTTGCTCTTCGTCGTCCGATAGATATGCTACCACACCAAGCAGTAAGTAAGCGATACTCATACACACAGAAGTCACGGAGTATCCTACCTTCGCTTTGCAATGGCACTCGACCCATTTGAACATTCAGCACTTGATTAGGAGAAGCTCCAAACGTGGGAAAGCCAGGACTCCCACCTCGTAGTATCTCGTCCAGCGTCGATTTCCGGCGAGATCTTGGACGTCGACTGTGCTGCTCAGTCCGCATCTGCTTCTGCTGATATTTGCGTGAGACCTTACTCATGGTATCGTCGAAGAAAACAATGTAGTCACCCAACCGATCAGTAGTCGTCATCTAATGGCATAACACAAGTAAGAATAAATAGTTTAAAGCAGTTCAGCGTTGAGTTCATCGTACCAGATGTGCGAGGATAAAGAGCAGACGGAAGAACTCGCTTTTGCCCAGTGGTGGCTCCTTCGGACTCCACTTGGTCCAACTAGCTCGCAAGATCATGGACACGGAGTTCTTGTGAAGTGTTTCGGTTTTAGCCTCCACCAGTACAAACGCGAGGTCGTAGTAGACACTACGCAGCTACATTAGATGGATACACACGTGGTGTTAGATCTACGTTGAACATAAGCCAGTGCCTCTTACAATTTCCTGGTCGATCACGTGTTTTCCATGTGCGTAGACCTTCCACCACTTGTCCAGACATTTCTCGATCGAAGGCAGTTGAACCATAAAGTTGATGTCCAATACAGTGTCGTCCAAGAACCGTAACAAGTCTTCAATGTTCATCGAGCGAGCAAACGGGCTCTTGACGTACTTGGCGTTCGCATCCAGTTCAGCTTGAGTGATAGCGTCGGCACGTTTCGCATGGATCCGCTTCCAGTCGTCTATGGCACGCAACGAGCTCACAAAGAACGGCATCGTCTCTCTCATCGGATACACGAGCTTCTGCGTCGGCATAGCTGTCCACAAGAAGCTCAATTAGTCGATCCACACACACAGTCAGCGTCTATTTACAGCCAAATCGAGGCTCACCAGGCTCTAAACATGATCATTACATGTTCACAATTAGAGTTTTAAGATCGGGGAGTTCTATCACTATCATAACGTTACCTGCCATGCTCAGCCTCCAAAGCCTGAGGAATTAGCTCCTCTCCCAGTACGTTGTCGAGGATCTCGAGGATTCACATTTCCTCTTCCGCCGACATTTGTAGCTGGTCGAGAGAAGTTGGGAGGTGGATTTCCAGCATAAGGACCTGGTCCATGCATCGGAGGGGGATGAAAAGCCTGAACTGGGCCACGCGGAGGATAATACCCTGACGCCGGTGTATTCATTGCAGGTCTTGGTCCGTGCATTGGCATGTTCATAGGGGGAGGCTGTCCATACCCCCTTGGTGCAACTTGATTCGAGTATTGCGGTCCAGGGCCCGCCATGAATTGCTGTTGTGGTGCGTACTGCTGCACTGGCGCTCCTCGGCCTCGCCCTCTGTTGCCACGTCCACGACCTCCTCGACCTCCACGTCGTCCTCCGCGTCCTTCATTCCCTCGTCCTCTGCCTTTCCGACCATTGCCATAAGGGTCAGCACGCATCGTCTGGTCATAATGATGTTGCGGTCCTTGGTGATGAGAATTGCTTGATGCTCCTGCATTCCTTGACGTCTCAGACGGTCGTTCCATCGGCTTCAACGTGAGCAAGTTGCACTTGGGGCTTTCCACATGCACGATACAATGGTGATTATATGCGTGGTCCAATAGAGCCGACCACGGCTTGGAAGAGCGCAGCGTGTTTTCCTTGCCGATCACGTAGCACGCAAACTTCGCTCGTGTCAGCGCCACATTCATACGTCGAATATCATTCAGGAAACCAACTCCAGCTTTCGGATCAGCTCGGACCGTGGACACTAATCACATCACACACACAGCCACATCGTTAGACATCTCCCTTCTTCCCAAAGACAGTAAATACTCCACGTACGAATGATAATGTCCTTCTCGCGTCCTTGGAAGCCATCGACAGTGTTGATCTCAACTTCTTGCTCGTAGCGCTCGCCCAGTGCATGGCGAAATCGATTCCTCAGCTCGTCCATCTGCTGACTGTAAGGAGTAATCATCCCGACCTTCCCGGAGATGGCGTTCGGAGGACAAGAGTTCTTCAGCGTGAGGAACAAATTCACGGCGAGCTCCGCCTCGCCAACGTTCATGCGTGAAACTGATTTCGTTGCTTTCTCCCGACTGCTGAGTAGATTCCAGAACACAAGCGGCATGAAGGCAGGGCCAAGATTGTGATACGGTTTGGCGTATTCGTCGCCCTTGACATTGTCGCCATCTTGAAGCTTGCCGCCGTAGAAATAATTCCTCGGGAAATCCGAGATCATCGGGTGGCTACACGAGATGCAAACGAACGTTAGCCATACTGCGTCCTACGCATCACACGCTGGTATCCGTACCTTCGATACTGGGTTCGTAGCATATGCACAGGATGTTCACAGCTTTCCAGGCGCTCGAATAAGCTTCGCTCGTACAGAGATTGGCCGCTGTTGCGCGAGAAAACAGTCGCTGAGAGCTGCTGAGGGTCGCCAACCAGCACGCACTGTTTGCTGCCGAACCTAATTATCCATGAAGTTAGAAGTGTGTTTGTTGGACAAGTAGAAAGCAATGGATCAGCATTATAACGCACTTCATCGGGATGATTGTGGACAGTTCGACAGCTTGGGCTGCTTCGTCCACTACCAGCACATCGTAGCGAGCGCTTGCATCCAGAGCAGCAACACCTGCGCTACTCAGCGTTGTGAACACGATGTGTGCTGTATCCAGGAACGACACTTCAAGCGATTGTCGTGTGGATTGTGACAGTTTCCCTCTCATCTCGCTCACAGCTTGTCGAGCGAACTCGTAGCGCTGTAACTCCAGCTTCACCTGATTAAAAAGAGCACACAAAGCGTCATTCATACCGCTTAATCAACGCACGACTCCATCCACGTACCTCTGAGAGTTTTTCCAAGCATCCATTGATCCGCTGAGCCATGGCCACATATGGATGATACCGCGAATAGTCGATTGGACCCCAATCCTTCGTCTCTTTTGTTGCATCAGGTGTTGTCGGTGGGGGAAAGCGTGGAGACTGAGGCATCATCATCGTCGGAGATGACGGGAAGTGGCGATCGTCAGGCAGCTTGTTCGGCGGAGGGGGTGACAGCGGAGGTGGCGGCGGTGGTGGGGACAATGGAGGCGGCGGTGGTGGTGGGGATGAAGGCAACGAACCGTGAGGCGAGCTGATGCCAGCTTCGTGGTTCTGGATAGGTCTCAGTGTCAATGACAAGGGCTCCACCGGTGGCTGAACTTCAGTCTTAGGTTCCTGACCCGGTAGCGGCTCGTCCTGTTCAGGCGCATCATCATCATCATCGTCGTCGATCTGAATAGGTTCGCTAGACGATCCAGCCCCGATGTACGTGCCCTTTTCGTCCCTTAAAGGTGTTTGCAGATTTGTTTGGGGCTGCAATGTAGCAGGGAACGGCTCATCCTGCTCCTCCTGATCTTCAGTTTTGACAGGCAGCGGTTCATCTTCTTCGGAGTTGCTACCGTCGTCCAAAAACGCGTTCAAAGCCTTCCCACTAGCTTCTGCGTTAAAAGATCCTTCTTGTTCGTCCCAAGCTGGTGGAGGAGCCCCAAAGGAAGCAGGAAACTCTTCGTCTTCCTCTTCTTCCGGCATAATAGCAGTAGATTCATCGCCTTCAAATACGCTAGTGTTGTGTATTGTACTTGCACCTCCAAGTGACGGAGCATCAGGAGCAGGAGGCGACGGGGGCGGCGGGGGAGAGTCGGGATATGCTGGAGGCGGCGGCGGGGGTGACAGCGGCTTCTGTTCAGAAGATGAAGAAGGCACTAACTCCAATGGCGGCGGCGCTGGACGAGCCTGAGCTTCAGCCGCAGCCTGGTTCTGTCGTGCTTCAGCGTGAGCAATCTCCTCTAGCGCCTTAACAGGGTCATGCTCGATCCACGCAACAATACTCCGTAATTGATCTCGTAGCATCAGCGAGTCACGCTCCACCTGACAAGAAGACGAACATCCCACACATTAGCTGAATGCTCCACAGTAAATAGCCATGAGGTATCTGCACTTACCACCATCAGCTCATGACGCAGACGCCCAATATGACCTTCAAGAACATCCAGTGGCTGGCTGCAGATCTGGTCGACTTGATTCTCCAGACCAACGCTTTGAACATTTGCACTCTGAAAAACAACAAAACAACGTTAGGCCCAGTAGAATATTTATCCTACGGGAGCAAAACGTACTAATCCTCGTCCGACGCGCACAATTTTGGGGAAATATCGTCGTCCTTCTCCATCACAGAATCCTTCCTCGATCACTTTGCTCACAATATTGTCGACTGCTGCATTCGACGGCGCCGTCACTAAGATGTGAGGCTTTTCATTGCCGACGTGGGCCCAGGCTTTAGCTGTCTCATTGTCCGGTCGACGCGCCACGTCCAATACCGCATTATAATACCGGTTATACTCGCGCAAATGCAGCGAGTTCAGCAGCCCTTTCAGTGTGGTGGTCTTGCCGGTACCTGGGGGTCCCTTAATCAGCGTGAACCCCTCCGAGGTGGCTGCTGCAGTGATCGCTTCTCGCTGCGAGTCATTGAACGTTCTCGAGAGCCACTGGACATACTTCAGACCCAGCGAGTCAAGCTGCATTGTCCCTTGTTTGTGCTCTCCAGACAGCAGCAAAGGCAACAGTCCGTAATGGCTGCAGTCACACAGTGCTCGGAACTCACGGACGCTGGTGATAAGGTTGTTGAGCTTAAAGAGGAAGACGTGTTCCTCCTTCTCCAACACCCCCAATCCCGATCTCAATATCGTCATCGTCAAACCCTCTTTGGACGCTCTCTGGGTCGCCACAATCGCCAAAAAACCAACCGGAGACGTCTCATGTGCCGCGTCTCCATTTGCTTCCATCTTCACGCCTTTAGACGACGTCAGAGCCTTACGAAAGTAGTCTTGGTCGGTTGTAATCAGCACCAAATCATTCATAAACACGTCGTTAAGATGATCCCAGCCACTCTTGCGTCGCATCCCCGGGATGTTCTGTTTCTTCGGATCAACTCGAATCTTGCAGCTCTTGGAAATAAACGTCGCTCCAAAGCCCTTGATAGTCACAGGAATGGGGTTGGGTTGATCTGTCGTCACTGCATTGATCGTCTGAGCCTGCACTTCCTCCAGCGCCAGAGGCTTCCAGACCGAGAAATAATGTTCATAGGAGCGAAACTTGCTCGGAACCTTCTCAACTTCTATCTCCACCTCGCCTTCCTCTGACCCGTCATTCGCTGTATTGAGCGCGTGACTGCCCTGCGCTTCTCTTTTCAATGCCTCGTAAAATTTCCACTCCAAAATCTCGTCGAAAAAGTTGTCCAACGTGTGAGTCGACGGCACGCCGCTATACGAGACCGTTGCCTGCCTTCGCTCAGCATTTACTTGCATATTGGCGCGTTTCTGCTGCTTCATAGGCCGTCGATGAGCGTCAGACGCTTCGTCCTTCACTAGCAACGACGTATTTCCATTCCGCTTGGTTTCTTTCTTGGCTGCAGCCGCCACTTTCTTCACTGCTTGCGCTGCTGTCTGCTTGGGCTTAACAGGAGGAGGCGGCGGTGGCGTTTCCAGCATTTTGGTCGAGCGTTTGACCTTCTTCATCTTCATCTTGGCTCGTCTAGGCTTCTTGCCTTGGTCCGACTCGTCGCTATCAATGACTTTCCTCTTATTGACGCGGACGCGGCGCTTCGCCATCTCTTCCTCGGACGACGCAGAGTCCGACAGCTCTTCAGCTTGTTCACTAGCGTCTCCTTTCTCTCTTGCAGCGGGCTTCCACTCGTCCTCCGACTCGTCATCGCCCTACGGCCAGAGTATGCAAATGACCAGTCAGAACGAGGTGTTTTTCTCAATGTTCTTACATCTACTGTGGTCTTTTAAGGGTCTATCTAGCTTAAGGAAGCTAATGTGCTTAAGAACGGACCTGACGCACGCGTTGCGCGTGTTGTGCGATCAATTTGGCCATCCGCGGGGCGCGGGTGCCCGACACGGCTTCTAAACGCGTGGAGCGCCGCATCTTGTACGGAATTAGGCAAAAGAACAGCTACAGTCTCAACTGTCTATACAAAGCTCTCGCGCGTCCCACAGAGCACCAAATTACACCGGATCTGCGCAAGAGGAAGGACACGGATCTCTTCTTTCCCACTACGCGCTTTTCGCAGGCGGAAAAGGTCTGCTGCTTCTTGGAGGGCGGCGCGGGCGGACTCGGCAAATGAGCAAATGACCAGACGGAGTGCGCACTCGTTGGATAGATGTAACGAGAATGTCGTCTGAACGTGATGTAGGTTCAAGCAACATGCAGATCAAAAGTCACTTCAAATTGGGCAAAAATACACTTTACACTCGCTTTTAGTAGCGAATGAGAGATCAACGTGACTGTCTCCGCACGCTGATCGCGGGTCCGTTGCCATTGCTGACTTCGACGCCGTTGCCGTTCGCGACTGGCATGCGGCCGTTCATCTTCTGGCTCACCTTTTCCTGCTTGATGTTGCGCAAGTAGTTAGGAGACTTGAGGAACTTGTTGGGCGTGCGAGCACCTGTGACCCACGGATGTGCCAGCGCCTGCTCTGCCGTGAATCGGTTGGTCGAGTCCACCTCTGTCAGAGCGCAGTTTATGCAGGTGAGAATGCCTGCGAGTGTACAGCCATCGATGAAAGAGCTCATGTGCCTACCTAGCAGATTGCGAAGGAGATCTTTTGCACTCTCGGACAAGCCGCTGGCCCAGCGAGGAAAGCGAAGGCCAAATTTTGCCTGCTCAAACAAAAGTTGGGTAAGTAAGCGATCAGACTTCGATTATTGCCACCTACTCGAGCAGCCTTTTCGTTGGCGATCTTGCCCCCGTCATCGTCGAAAGGCAGACAGCCGCAGAGCAAGACGTACACGATGATCCCAAGCGCCCACATATCCACGGACATGGAATATGCTTGGCGCTGCAGCATCTCCGGCGCGAGATAGCCTCTAGTTCCTAAGAACGAGGCCGTTTTGTCGTCTGCGTCCAGCAGCTTCGCCAGTCCGAAGTCGATAATCTTCACGGAGGCTCCACGAGACTTGCTCGTCAGCATCAGATTTTCTGTACCAAGGAAAACAAGAGTGACGTTAATACGTTGAAGTTGCAACGGTGAGTGAGCCATAGTACGTACCAGGTTTAAGGTCGCGGTGAATAATTCCGCGTGCGTGTAAGTACGCAACGGCTGACGTGATCTGGCGGACAATGGTGCTCGCTTCCACCTCCGACAACGTCCCCCTATCGACGACATAGTCAAACAGCTCGCCACCACTCATATACTCTGTCACCTGCAATTATACATTCATAGTATCAGCTACTGTGTTAAACATTCGTTTTTGCGGAATTCGCACCATGCAGAGCTTCGAGTCAGACAGGAATACGTCTTCAATGTGAATGATGTTCGGGTGCTTGAGCGACTGCAGCACTTGAATCTCAACCTTATCCACCATCAAAAAAGCGTCAGCAATCCATTCAAAGCAGCACGCAGCCGTCAAACGTCACTACCATCTCCTCGCATGTGACTCACTTGAAATTGCTCCATCACAACGTTGTGCTCACACTCAACAGCGCGGCGATCAATGATCTTGCAGGCTCGCACAGTTCCTGTGCGTCGTTCGTGGCACTTGTACACGACTGAGGTGCCTCCGTGCCCTGTTAAAATCCACACGAGATTATCAGAAAACTGCGTACCATACGCTCTTCCCTGAAAGAATTACCAATCTCATCCAACATCTCGTACTTGGATTCCATGCTCCCGCTACTGTACGAGGGACCCTGTAGCATAATCGGCTAGGTAGTGCAGTGGCATTAGACACACAGCTCGCTCGTCAGCAACAAAGCTACTGCCATAATACAGACTGGACGGGTCTTGGTACCTGTGGGGCTGACGTCACCGGCCGTGACCCGACGACGAGCATTTCCCGGTCATGCTTGAAGCCGTTGGGTCGCCTTTTACCGAGGTGCAGTTCGTCCCGACCTTTCACACCACAGCACCACGACTGCGCAGCGCCCATCGAATCTCGCTGTGTGCCTGAGACGCCCCGCCAACCGCCAATTGAATCCGCGTCGGCAGATTCCGTTATGCGAGTGATCTGCCTTCAAGACCTAAATGATCTATCTGATTTGACAGGGATGTGCACTTCCTTTTTTTTCGAGCGCAATGAAATCTTCAAAACGTCTTTTTTAAAAAAAAAAAAATCTTGAAAGACGTTTCTGCCTCGGCCATGGAGCTCTGAAGCCAATCTTGAGCACTTTTGGTAGCATCGGTATTCCAATGTGTACCCCCATTCTTGTTTGGTGCCGAGGGTGATCAATTAACAGGTCCGGCGGACCTGCTACGCTGTAGGTCACCTACTAGGTGTGCACCGGTCCTTTCAAGCTAAACGCAGCGTGATTCACTGTGGGCTTACACAGTCGATCGACTGTCGGAAGTCCATGTGTAACACATTGTCCTCTATCGAATTCTGCTTTGTATCTACTACACAAACGACGGACATCAAGAGTCACTGTTTGCCACTGGTGATTGCCTTACATTGAGTACGATACACGAGTCAGCATTCAGAGTGATGGTCCTTCAATCCACACATGGCTACATCCCATGCAACTCTTCACAGCACTGATCTACCATGGCTGACGACGAGGTGGCGACGCTCGAACGCGAACTGGAGACTCTAAAGCTGCAGCTGGAGAAGGAACGTAAGAAGAACGCGGCTGAACAGGACGACAGCAGAAGTGATACCAAGCAGGAGCGAAAGCCCGAGCAAGGAGCAACTCCGGAGGGCACTAAGTCGCAGCGACGAGGTGGCGACAAGAAGGCTGCCCCATCCTCAAAGGAACCGCGCATCTACGTGCAACACGCTGCAGTAGGATCTCGGCGCGGCAAGTGGTGGCTCCGCGAACGCCAAGTGCTCTCGCGAACCATAGCGGATGAAGACGGCGCAGTGACTCTTAAAGTGCGGGAAACCTGGGTCTGGAGCGGCCGGACAGTGATCCTCGACAAGATCGTGCGACTAGACGAAGAGACGCAGGAAGACAAGCGGGCAGTGGGGGTGGAGAAAGATAAACCAGAAATCGCGAAGGAGGAGCCCGACAACAAGAACAAAGTGCCATTTGAAGCTACTCCCTCTTCAGTGCAGCCATCCAAAGAGGCAGAAACAAGCGCGGAAGCAGTAGTAGATTCAAAGGCTGTGGTGACAGCGACCAAAGCTAATGACGAAGTGCGCAAAAGCTCAGCACCAGCTCATGGTGATGCCAGATAGTAGATTGTAGTGACCCGATATATAGGGTGGATGTCCCTCTAGTGGGATTGAATTCAAATCAGAGTCCGAACAGTTTTTTTGTACGATTTCTGCTTTGAATCACGAATAAAAAACTGGAGTAAATTCGGTGACAGCACCATAATTGCATTCCGACGGGATTCTTAGCGTCGCATGATGACTGTCTAATAGACAGTGTCTAAACTGATGACTGCTTGTGTCCATCTCGCAAAGACGACGCTTCAACCGTGATATGCGTGTCTGACCGATCACAAAGCGCCTGATGCAGTGAAATGCTCATTCTCAATTTTTCTTCCTCAACAACAAGCACCCACACGAATGGAGCCGATGCGACGACCTGGCGAAGCGCCCTCAGTCTACGAGAACTGGACAATTAATGAGACTGTGTTGCTCGGAGTACGGTCGCGATAAATACTACGGGGGTTATAGCCAACGACCGAACTGACTGAAGTTGCTTGAAATACAGGAATCCATCATCGAAACGATCATGTTCGGATTGACTTTGCAGTGGAACGTCAAGAGCGTGAGGGACTTCGTCAATGCGGCCAACTCAAATACGATTTCCGATGAGAAGCGCCCCGTGTGGATATCCCAATCTCGAGGTCAGATCACTGAGCAAGTGTTCAAGAGCGACGTTATGGCTTGCCTAGCCGTGGTTGCTGGTGGACCAGCCCAAGAGAATGATCTGGCACCGAACACGATCTGGCAACACATGAATATTGTTAAACGTCTCGGCCAAATCGAAAACGATCCGTTCGTCCAGTCATGCATGAGCCAGCTCGATCTCGATACCTACCTCGCTGTTGTCTTCTTGCGCCACGAACCGGGCTTTGATATTCAACCAATGCGCTCTGATCCTCCAATACCACCAAATCGACAGGTCTTCTATTAAGAAGAATTAAAGGAAGACTCACTTTAATTGCAAAAGTTAGGATTCTATTCCTCATAATATGCTTATATTATAAGCAACGATGCTTTGTTTACCACTCGGAGACTGCGTGGTCCTTAAAGAACTGACTAAATAGCGGTTTCTTTGTACTTCTGTATCCGATTGGATGATATTATTATCTTATTGCAATGGGTTGTTAGTAGTACTATGGAATGTATAGTATTGTTATTAATAAACAGGCAGATGTAGGACGGTTCTAGAAGCTTCCATCCGTCTGAACTGCGGAAGCGGCACTTTTCTTTTGGCGCGCTCTCCCCCAAGCTCCCCTGACTTCGATAAACTGGTTGCACTTGTTGGTCCCAGCAACCTGACAACAAAGAGCCCATGCCGACGAACGCGCAGCTTCAAGCCGAGATCGACCGGCTAAATCAAGCGATGGCGGAACGCACACGAGTGCCCAGCAACCTGCCCAAGCTCACCGGCAAGAGGGAGGAAGCCGTGCGCGAATGGCTGTTCCAGGTCGAGAACGCCTGCCGCATTAACAGGATCGCAATCGACGACGCGAACCCAAAAATACCAGGAATCGCCGGGTCGGCGATGGAGATACCGGCTTTGGGGTGGTTCCTGCGCTGGGCTTCGACGAAACGAGTGGAAGAGCACACGTGGGGAATTTTCCGTGAGCATGTGCTCCAACACTTCGAGGCGTCGAACTACCAGTCAGTGCAACGAGATAAGCTCCAGCGTCTGAAGCAGACAGCGGATATCGAGACTTACAACGGTGAATACGCAGCCCTCATCTTTCGAGTCGAAGGCATGAGCGTGCTTGACCAAGTCCTGTTCTACGCAAACGGTCTCAAGCCTCGCACGCGAAGCTACGTGAAGCTCATGAATCCGGAGACACTGAGTAACGCCATGGACTTAGCTGTCAAGTTGGAGGTGACTAACTTTGTGGAGGACGCTAGTGAGCGCAAGGTTCGTCATGAGAAGACGAAGACCTCTAATGAGCAACCTCAAGACAACAAGAAAACGTCCAAAGGAAAACCCTTCCGAGGAAAGGGACGGTTTAAACCGAGCTCGAATTTGAAGAGCAAGGAGACTCGTACCTGCCACTTCTGCAACAAAACTGACCACATCAAGGCCAACTGCTTTGCGTGGAAGAAGGAGCAAGGGAAGCAGGGAAACGAGAAGCCACGACAGTGAAAGAGGGTCCTGTCGTGGAGGAGAAAGTAGCCGGAGCGGTTAGGTTTGATAATGTCAGCCTTAATGTTCTATGTGAAAACCCTCTAGTCTACAAGTCACGTCCACTGTTCGCCGTCGGCGGTGATATCAGTGTGGCTGGCAAGATGAAGGAAACATTGAATATGCTTCTAGACTGTGGTGCAACCACGATCTACGTGTCGAAGCGGTGGGTAGAAGAACACCAGCTGAAGACAACGAAGTTCAGCGACAAGAACATTCGAGTCAAGCTAGGAGACAATCAGATTGTGGAGACCCAGCTAGAGGTGCTACCTCTACGTATCTTTGTCGCCGGAATAGACGAGGCGTATGAATGCGTCGCAGTTGTCTAAGCGATATCTGAAGAATCTGGCTGCATCCTTGGAATACCTTTTTTGGAGGACATGCAACCACAGATCGACTGGAGACGTCGACGAATCGAAGGAACAATAGAGAGAACGTTGCGCTGGGAGCGAGCGGGTGAAACCTGTGGGCCAATCGAGGAAGGCGGACCGGTGATTGCCTCCGGGCTTCGGAGATCTGTCGGGGCGAAAGGCCTGTCGGCGAAAAGACCCGATTCCTGTCGAGGTGCCTCGCTGGAAACGAATGTGAAGTCCGCGGTCAGTCCCGTTCACGACTCAGAGCAGAGTGAGACCCCACGATTTGCTTGCGAGCGACTGGAAGACGCGTCAGCTGGCAAGGGTTCAGCAGACGAAGACGAGAGGAAGTCGTCGAGACACGACGGTACTGCTGCTGGGAGCAGCGATACCAGAGGAAGAGAGTCCGTCGTGGAAAAGATGTTCACGATGGGAATCACAGATGAAGCTGGTATTCAGACCAAGTTCATCACGAGAAACAAACTGCGAAAGCTCCTGAGAATCAAGACGAAGTCGATCGAAGAACCAGACTTCATGTTGGTTCTGACGAACGAAATGATCAAAAATGTCGCTCGATCCTTGGAGCGGCGAGACTAGCCCGACAATGTCGGAGCTGCAAAAGCTCAACGTTATCTGGAGACAGACTGGCAAATTTTCCAGGCAAACCCTGCCTTTGACTTGCTGACGAAGTACAAGGACACGGTGTTTCGACCTGAACTCCCTGAAGGTCTTCCGGAGAAGCGTGAATCGAGCACAGGATCGACGTGAAAGATCCCAACCTTGCGATGTACCGGCAACAGTGGCGACAGTCATCTGAGCAACAACGTGAGATCGTGCTCTGGGTTATAGACATGGTGAAGAAGAAACTTATCCGACCAAGTTTCAGCCCACACGCGGCGCAACCTTCTGCGTCCGGAAACCAGTTGGGTGGCGGATCGTTCACGATTATCGGTACTTGAACTTTAATACGATACAGCAGAGCATACCGATGACAAGGAAAGAAGACATACTGGACGCCATGGCCGGAGGGTACTGGCTTTCAACGATGGAATTGGTGTCCGCGTATTATCAAGCTCGTATGCGTGCCGAAGATATCAAGCTCACAGCGTTCCAGGCGCCCAACGGACTCTGGGAGTACCTGGTACTGCCAATGGGAGTATGCAACGCGCCAGCGACGATGCATCGATTGACGTCGAAACTCTTTCGCGATCTGGAGAACACGAAGTCGTTCTACGATGACATCTACATCTTCACGAAGACACAGAAGATTGCAGATCACTTGGAGGCTCTCCGCAAAACATTGGACATCTTGCGAGACAACAAGTTATACGTGAAGCTGTCCAAGTGCGTCTTCTGTGCCGACGAGATTCCATGCCTTGGAGGTTTTGTTGGGAGAAACGGCGTGCGAATGGATCCAGATAAGGTGCAGATCATCAAGGACTGGCCAATTCCAAGAACTCAAGAAAAGCTTCACAGCTTCCTCGGCTTAACTGGATACGTCCAACGATTCTGCCCAGACTACGCGAAGCTGACAGCAAGTATGTTTACTTTGCTCAAGAAGAAGTCCAAGCGCAGTGCGAAGATTCGTTTCGACGAAGAGCAATCGAAGAACTTCAAGGAGCTGAAGAAACGGCTGTGCAATCCACCAGTGTTGCGCTTGCCCGATTTCAACCAGCCTATGCATTTGCGTACGGATGCTAGCAAGTTTGCAGTCGAGGGAGCCCTGTTCCAGGTTGTCGATGGTGTTGAGCTACCCATTGCTTACACCAGTAGGAAGATGAAATCTGCGGAACTCAATTACCCGACGCAGCAGCAAGAACTTCTGGCAATTGTTTACGCGCTGGCAGCTTTCCGGATTAACTGCTTGGACAAGCCACCAATCGTGGAAACGGATCACAAGAGTCTTGAAGGTCGCTTTACTCAAAAGATGGCGAGCCGTCGTCTCGCGCGCTGGTACGATATCCTCGCGGAGTATCAGCCAACGCTCTCATACCTTCCAGGTGCGAAGAACGGAATCGCAGACACGCTTAGCCGAAGACCAGACTTGCAACCGGAGACGAAGTATTTATATGACTTGAGTGTGACCAGCTTCAATGATGCGTCCTTCAGCTTAGCAGTCAGCGAGGTGACCACTGACAGCGAGTTGATAACCAAGATCAAAAAGGCGTACAAGAGAGATCGAGAAGCAAAAGCGATTTTCACAGCAATCTAGCGGCGTGCAGATAGCCAGCAGGCGAAAGCCAGGCGACAACAGAAGAAACAATATCGCTGCTATTCGGAAGACAACGGTTTGCTGTGGTACCAGACTCCATCCGACGATATCCACGTATCGTAGTGCCCAACGATGTGAAGTTGAGGCAGGTGGTCATCCGTGAGTGTCACGACTCCAACTACGGGGGATATCCGGGAGCGGAGCGGACGTACTTGACATCGACTAGGCGGTGGTACTGGACCAAGATGTTGAAGTCAATCCAATCGTACATTGCCGACTGTGGGCCCTGTCGGCGGAACAAACCGAGGCTAACGAAGCCACCAGGATTCCTGGGACCATTACGTGTTCCCGACGAGCGGTGGAGATCGATTTCGATGGACTTCATCACCGACTTGCCACGAACAAAACGAGAAGTAGATTCCATCTGGGTCGTCGTCGACCGACTGACAAAGCGATGTCACTTGCACCGACTACGAAGAAGGTAGACGGCGAAGGCGTTGCCCGCCTCTTCATCGACCATATCTGGAAACTTCATGGAATGCCAACAAGCATCGTGTCCGACAGAGACATGAAGTTCGTTTCAACGATCTGGCAGCACGTCTTCAAATCAATCGGAGCAACGCTCAAGATGACAGTAGCACATCGAGCTCAAGGAGACGGCCGGACGGAGTGGATGAACAGGACACTTGTGCAATATTTGCGGTGCTTTGTGGGCCCTTGTCAAGACGACTGGGATATCCATCTTGCCAATGCTGAGTTCGCAGTGAATTCAACCGTGAACAGTAGTATCAAGATGGCGCCTTTTGAAGCTGATCTCGGATAAGTCCCACTAAACCCGCTTCAACTTGCATCGTGGCAAGGTCCCCACAAGTCAACGTGGTGCTGAGCTCAACGAGCGACAAGCAGCTCTTCTTCGGCGGTGTCAGGAAGCACTGGCGGAAGCGCAAGAGCGAATGCGCGATGTGTACGACCGAAACCGGGTGGAGCAAGTCTTCGAAGTTGGCGACCGAGTGTACTTGAGTACGAAACACTTAGATCGGAAACATACAGGGTTACCCAACTCAAGCAAGCTTGGTCCGAAGTGGATAGGTCCCCTATACGGTGGTGAAGAGGATCCATAATCACGCGTACGAGCTCAACATCCAAGCCGGAAACAAACTTCATCCAGTCTTCAACACCGGATCTTTGAAGCCTTACAAGGACACCACTCGGACGTCAAGGCCCCATGATGTCGTTCTAGCCGATGGTACAGTTGGACAACTCATCCAAAGGCTTCTCGGTAAACGAACTCACAAGCAACGAACCCAATTTCTTGTGGAGTGGGTGGGTGAGGAGAAACCCACTTGGGAGCCGGTCGAAAGTCTCTCAAAGGTCCCGGATCTCATTCAAGACTTCGAAGCATCCAGGAGAAGGAAATGGCGAAGAAGATGAACGACAAAGGCAGGAGTAAAGGGGACCCAAGAGCCTACATGTATTCCCACATTACATTCCCTACAACTTCTGCTGCTTTTTTCCGCGGCGAGCTTTCTTTCGATTTGGCCTGGACTTTCGTTTCCCGCGGCGGCAGCGATACCCCGGATTCAGCTTCATCAATCCCCTCCATTTAGCCTTGTCGAGATACGCCAAGTTGGTCAAAGGTTCCGGGGTCACCGGCAGCTCAACGCCATCCAGTACGGAAACAGCAGTGTCTGGACCCTTCGCGAGAACAACAACGCAGTGTCCGACAAGGCCATCACCAATACTCGTGAGATACACTCCTTCACGCAGTGTTTGGACAAACGTCTGAAACCGTTCCACATTCGTGTACGAAGCATCAAGTGGACTCTGGGAAAGAAGATCGTAATCCAACGGAAAATCGTTGCGCTGAAGAACGCGAAAGAATTCCGTAGCTTCCGCACGAGGAACTCCGTCGACAGTGCTTGGGTGATCACGCACGAAGTCCACCCATAGCTCAGTGGCCGTGGATGCAAGATCAGTATCACCAAGGTGAAAAAGCGCCGCGCGGAGCGCGTCCATGAAGCATCCTCCAGCAGGAGAAGCCTGGTCACGGTGCGCAAAATGCTTCTTGTAATAATAAGCGAAGGCACCTGGACACAGGTCGTCACGCCATTGCATCACTTGATCCATGCGCCGAGCGAAGCGCTGGTCGAGTTGCTCTTCCCATACCCAGCTCAACTGAAGCGGGGTAATCTGCCATTCCACCAGGACGCAGCGATGCGGAGATTAACCGCGAACGTCGTGCAGCTGCTCAATATTGACTGGAACCGAGTAATCCCATGGTGCCGCCGGGTCGTAGTGATTGACACGACCATTGGCGGGGTGCTTCGCCGGAGCTGACGGCAAAGCATACGGATGCCAGTCACCAGAGTCGACGCTGCGCTTCTTGCGATTAAGGGTACAAGCAGATACAGTCTCCTCATCGCTGTCATCATCAAACAGGCCGGTCACTGAGGGAGTGGAGGATGGTGGACGCGCCGCGTGCGGACCGTACGAGCCGCCCTCCTCTGCTTCTTCATCGGAGCTGCCGAAGAGCGGACTACAATGCAGTTCCTTCAAGCGGTTTAAAATTGACACGCCAGGCACGTCTGATGCCACCGAAGCATCGTCCAGAGGTGATAATTGCGCGGTGATCAGCGCAGGCGGCGGAGAAACTGCGGACTGAGCATTAAGGGCGAGGCCGCTGAAGACCCAACAGGAGACGTCGGCGACGGCGGCGACGGTAACTGCGGCGACGGTGGAGGTGACGGTAGCGGAGGTGACGGTGGTGGCGACGGTGAAGCGGTCTGCGACGGTTTGCGGCCGTTCCCAATGACGGCCCGGCCAAAGAGACGCGTGCCAGCGGTGACTTAGTCGCACGGAGCCCAGCAGTAGGCTGGAGATCCACCAAGAGATCATAAGAGGAAGCAGACGGGCGTGATGAAGCCGTAGTGACCGCCTCGGGCTGGAACTAACTCAATTCCAGTGAAGCCAGGCTCGTAGGCGAAGATGGCACCGGTTTGAGCGAGTCCCTGTTGAGACGGCTGACTTCGCCATCCGCTGTGCTTTTTCGGGAATGAAGGCTATGAAGAGGCGGCGGTTGCCAGAGGGAGGGTGAGTGTATCCGATTGGGTGATATTCTTATCTTATTGCAATGGGTTGTTAGTAGAGCAATGGAATGTATAGTATTGTAATTAATAAACAGGCAGATGTAGGACGGCTGTGGAAGCTTCTAGAAGCTTCCATCCGTCTGAACTGCGGGGGCGGCACTTTTTTTTCGGCGCGCTCTCCCCCAAGCTCCCCTGACTTCGATAAAGTTATCTTCTTGATACAGAGAGAGAATTGAGTCGAGGGCACGAGCGGCAGCGTCGATCTCGTCCAGAGTCGTCTCCAGATGTTGGGGTGTCAGGCTGATGTCGGAATTTTTTTTTTGTATTGTATTAGTGGCAAAGTTTTACCGTAATAAAAATTCCAAAATGATCACTTCCAATAATAGAAATTGCCGTAATTTAAATATATAGGGACAACACCAAGCCCAGCCAGTCAGCTGACCAAGCGACGCCAAGCTCCTCATTGTTAAAAGTCGCTTCCCTGTTCTGTAGTAGGTCTGACGACGGCTGCAAGGTTAATTCTTTAAACCCCATTCTTCCTCCGTCCGGAATTATAAGAGTCTAAACCGTGTCCGAAAATATTAGATTTAAGTCATTAAAATACCGTGGTATTTCGGCTAAGTACGCTCAAACAGTTGCAGTTAACCATTTCGCGGTAAATGGTGCCAAAGCAGCACCTTTTGAAGATTTTCAAAAGCCGCTACTAAAAAGTGCGTTAAAGGGGCTGTTCTAATACCATTTGCTTTCTAACCAATGGAGCGCAAGTCAGTTACGGATCACGAATGAAGAGAGTGGAATGAGATAAACTTATGGCTATAATTACGGGAATAGCCATTCGAGAAGGATTGCAGTCGAGTCGAACAGTATAGTGAGCGGAAGATGTATACCGATATCGCCCGCTGACTGCTACAATGCCTCAGACCACATTCCTTGACGCAGAAGATAAGATGTTAGTCCAGCTCACTCGCCCGTATGCCGATCGAAGAGAGCGTATTGACTGGGCTAAGGTGTCTAGCCGTATGAAACGGTGGTAGCGCTCGCCAAAAGCTTTGTCAACGCGGCTCAATGCACTTAAGCGGACATACGGGAAGAAACTAGCAGCTTTTCCACGCGCTTTCTTCACTCCAGCACAAACCTCGCGTGGAAGAAGGAGCTCCATCCTGCACCGAATCCGTGATAGAGGCTTACAGCGTCCGTACCAAACGCAAGAAAGATTCATTCAGGCCCGTGCAAGGGAGGCCCACCCAAGTCAACAGCATGTTGATCATGCCGCCGAACCTTCTGGTTCACTACAGGGCTCTGCGAGCCTTTCTGAGGCAGAGAATCAAGCTGTTCATAGCCTACCATGTTTAACAGTAGGTACCAGGTCCACGGAACACCTCTCGATGCTGCAAAACACAGGCTTCTCTCAGCAATGGGGTTCGTTTCTGCCGGTCAGCGAGTCAGCGGATGCAGTGGATACCATTTTCGGAGGTGTCACGAGAAAAACTGTCGTCTATCCTGCGTCTTTGCCGGATTTAAATGCTGGTGAACTTCTACCTGATGCGGTGAGTGCACTGGTTGCAGCAATCGGTAAGATAAAATTGGTTGCCGGCAGTGACGTTTTTCTTGATGTCGGGTCTGGCGTGGGGAATATTATATCACAGTTTGCCCTGGAGATGGACGTTAGTTAGAGTATTGAAATTGAATGTCGCAGTGGGTTGGTTGAAGAGAACGTCAAGATCGTTGAAGCATTTGCTGATCGCTGGCCAAATTTGCGTAAACTCTACGTGTGCGGTCAAGATGTACGTGATACGGAATTATCGCTGGTGAATCTTTTTTCAGAGGAAACTATTGTGTACACAGATAATCTCCGGTTTGAGCCTTCAACAACGATTCACATCGAGGATGAGTTTGCTCTGATGCCTAACGCGTGGGTTGCAATATTTACAAGCTCAGTGTGCCCTCGTCATAGTGCTGTCTGCCTGAAGACATTTTGCTGTTGCTGGGAATTGAATAGAGAAATTAACGTATCAGTAAGTTGGACATGATCCTTAGTAAAGCTGTACATCTCGAAGCGAAGCGGAGTGAAAACATAATATATTGGCACTTTAGAGAATACTGCCCACAGCTGGGCTTTTTTCTGCGGGGAATTTGGAGGCGGATCCTTTAGTTTCATTTTGTACAGCTCAGAAGCTTTCATGATGTTTCCTTAGCTCTAGAATAGATGTTGCGGAAGATAAAAGGTGTGGAATTTTCCCCAGCAAGTGAGACCTGGCTGTTGGCAGTAATAAGACTTGGACATTGCGGTTTTGATGGTCTGGCAAAGACTAACGTAATGAAGAGTACAGTGATCGGTTAGCACAGTTTCACCGCGGTTCTCCCAGCGACACACTACGCACTGCCGTCGCTTCTTGCTGTAGTGGAATAGTTGATTTGACGACACTGCAACACATCGTTTTTGAGGACTGTTAGCAGTGTCGACCGATTCAACACCGCACATCCACCCGGCCGTCACATCACCACAAGATGCTGGGGGTAACACCTCCACAAGCAGCGTAGAACATCCTTCGATCACTAGGAGCATTCATCCATTTTCCTGAAAGTAACTCTTCGGCTAGCTGAGTGACAAAATCTCGGTGGGGGTCACGCGCTTTGCTCATGTCTACAACTTGTCTCCTCGTCATATATGCATTGACTCGTGCAACGTCAGCTAATGCCATACCAAATTTCTTGTACCATTTTTTGAATGAATGTCCGTCTGCGCGAGAGAATCGTGCTCTCAACTGATCTAAGCGATCCACCCCCTGCATGTGTTCGTTATACTGAGCCACACACGATGGAGCAGTGTACGACTGCTGTCCGCTTCCCACACGACGATTCGGCTCTGAAGCAGTAGAGCTTTCTGCGTTCGAGATCATCTTCACAACTGTACTGTCAAACCACGATACTGCAACCATTTCGTGATCTGCTGAAACGGCCTGACGGTATGTTTCCCGACTACACTGTGCTTTCTGTAGCACTACATGCTTCGGGAAGGGAACGCTATTTGCACGCACGGTACCACGTCCATAGAGACTCTTTACTTTGAGTGTTGCTAATAACTGGACGGACATGTAATAGTTGTCGGCGTTGACAACGCGGTTTGAGAAATGTAGCGGGCGAACCATTTCTACAACTTGCCCTCGTACAGTTTTGATAGTTTCTACATCTTCACGAAGCTCCTGAATTTTAGCTGATGGAGTGACAGCCTCCAGTCGATCGGAAATATCGCTATCACAATGGACACGAAAGTTCACTGCAATCCATGTAGTCGCGCAGCACAACATGTATATTCTGAAGTGATATTTTGCCACCCGGCTTCATGGGATTGAACATTTTTAGGTGCCGCCCGAACTTTGATCGACACGCCACGCTTGCTTCATCGAGCGATACATCTCTGCCCAACTCGACGTATTTACCTCCCGTTATTTTCAACATGTTCAGCAAGGATCGAATTCAAACAACCGGGTCTGCCTTACGATGCAATGGCGGTTCACCTGCAATAAGACTAGGTTCTCCAGAAATCGAAGCAGTGGCATCACTGTCTTCACAGGGTTCACCATTCGCAGTAGGCACTGGTTCATGTGTTGCATTAAGCTGTGGTTCGTCGCTGTTGGTCTGCACTACTGCACTGCCACCTGAATTTGTCGCTGTCGACGGCGTTACGGACGAGGTACCTGTGTTTGCGCTTGCTCGAAAGCAAAATGACTTTCGCAGTAGCTTGAACCTTGTCAGTGGCATTACACGCTCAAGGCCAATGCTGCTGCTACCTAAGAGTCGATCTTCAATTTGGGACCCCCAGTAATTCGCATATTCTCCCTTGTCTACGAGCTTCATATACCACAGTATTCCTAAGAAAGTCAGCAGCTCCTGCAGCGTAAACAACGGCCGGTGACTCAGTCGCCTTTCACGCTCATAGTTTCGCACATCTTTGTTTGATTGATGAAGTACTTCAATCCAAAAGTAAACGGGAATGTAGGCGAAAAACGAAGACGATGCCGAATGCTCAAATAAATGTCGATATTCCGCTCGAATCCTAGTTTTTGTAGACCCATCAGCATGTTGATAGAGATCGGCAGAACCATCGATGTGAGCTCTGGGATCAAACTTCATGTTAAATATTGTCTCCACTTCATGCATCGTCGTTGGAAGCTCCACGTCCGGTTCGTAGCGTTGATAATCGTCATCTACCTCCTTAATATCGCTAGCATCCTCCTGTATTTGAACCTCGCTTTCATCCTCCTCACGTAGTGACCTCCACGCCGGTTTGAACGGCGACTTCATGATATTGCTGTAGTTTTAAATGCCGCGCTGCACAACACTCACACCGACATATTCATCTTGTTTTTGGAATTGTGTATCCAACCATTGAATCTCCAGCATAGCTTTTTCTTGTCAAATCGAGTAATTCGGCCGACGATGTATGCGCTGCCCGCATCACTGTATATTCTCTTCGATCTAAGCACGTCTCTTTTATCGGCGAGAAAGCTACAAGCTTATTCACGTAAATTCCTGCCACCACAGCTGAAAGCTGCTGTCCCCGCGACGTTGAGGCTTTTTTGTGTTTCTTGGGGGGCCGTCGGAGCTTGATCAATGGAGGTGGACGTCAATTCTGCGGTTGTTGTGCTTGATCTGGAATCATCAGCGTTATGGGCAGCGGTGCCATCAAGTGCTGAGGATAAATTGCGCGGTGTCTTTCGCGGCTGCTCGTTAGTGGTTAATTTTCGTTGTCCAGCTTGACTCTGCCTATCCTTGCCTGTGGCAGATTCTGAGGTCTTGCTATTTGCTTGATTTTCCAGGCTAGTGTGATCAGCTTGGACTATTGAGCTACATTGATCTTGTCGGTTTCTGGGAATATGTACTCGGTGCTGATTCTTGCTTCCGCAACACTGTCATCTTTCAGTAGCTTCATCTGTGACTTGTAACGTACTAGGTCGTCCTTCAAGCATCAAGTGCTGCTCTCCGCGGCTAACTAAAACACTGCTGTCTGGTATGGATTCATCCTTTTCTTCTTGATCACGCACAGCTTCTGCAAGAAGCCGAACGAATGGGCCTGGCTCTTGATGATCATCAGGGGAGCCACCAGCGGTCGACCGCTGGGCGCTCACCATGAGGCAAGTTGTCGTTATATCCAGTAATGATGCACCGAGTAAACAGGTCCAATCGTATTAGTTTTAAGAATCCATTGCGATAAGCGAACTGAACAATACAAAACGTAAAACTATAAATTGAAAAAGGTAATCAGCTGGACAGCCATTGAAGTGTAATTTCAATACTGAAACCAAGATATTTGACAATGGTCGAAGCGTTCCCGGTGGCCATGCGCTTGTCATCATCTCTGTGCTAGCGGATATACTTACTGAAATGAAGAGAAGTGCATACTTGAAGTACATCCTTTTTATCAATGATCTTGCATCATGATGCACCGCCCTACTACAGTACGAGTCGTACTGAAAGACGTCCTGATTAGGAACAAGCACGGCTCGATCGAATGTAGCTACTGGTGCGACCAAGTACTCTGCACTAGGGAGTCCAGGTCAATCATTGCTATGTTTGATGGTTGCCAACTACCGTGATACATGTTCGTGGTACATGTATGCCTTTCCAGGCCATAGGCTTCTGTATCGGCACTGCTGCAGTACAAATCATCGCTTCCAGTGTGAGTCACACTCTGTGACAAGTCAAGGCGTGTAACTATTTTCCGGAATTACGTTTCTAGACGCTGATCTGCCCAGTCCCGATTGGCTGAATAATACCTGAATGCACAAGTGCTCTCTAATATCCAATCACTGTGCACTCTAAAAGGAGCCAAAACAGTCCCTATTGATAAGTTCATCAATCGCGCGATGACCGATTGCACAATGGCTACAGCAAGGTGGGATAAGCAAAAGGTACCGTTTCGGCCCCTTTAAACGCGCGTGACTGAGGGTCACTTATCTATACAGCGCAAGGCGAACGCGAAAGGGTTAAGGGAAACTTCCAATTCGAGGCCGGTTATTCTATTCACGGCCGGTGTGATATTGGCCAATGCATACGCTGAATTACGATTTCCAGCATTGCATTTGTAGATATACAACTAAATACGAAACTCACAGAACTTTATACAGATTTGGCGCAAAATCCAAACTGCTGGCGCGAGAGCGATCACTGTCGTTACTCTGAGGACGACAGCTCATTGGCCATTTAGTCGAGCGCGCCGTGATCATACAAAATGCGCAGGAAGTGGGCTTGCTGGGCTGTGGCGAACGTGTGGGCCACGGGTGGTACAAGGGCTTAAAAAGCGCTGTCCAGTGCTGACCGTGCAATCCGCCCAGTCGCTTGCTATCAAGCGTAACTTTTACACGAAATGGGGCGCATCGCCACGTCCTACTTACCACATGGCTGCATATGAAGGCGCTTGTCGAAGACGAGATCCTTACAATTCCGCAAACACGCGAGCACGAGTAGTTCAGGGGCTTAGCCTTGCAAGAAGACGACCTCGATGTCGCCAAGCGTTGACACTGGTAGTGATATTGTACATTCCACAGTAGTTTAGACACAGCAACTGTCAGAACGACCTCATAAGTATGTGGAACCAAAAGATTGCCGTTCCAAATTGGTTGAATCTGTGCGTCTGTCAATCCAGCAGCGCTACCCCCACCCTTCCGGATCACACAGGAGGTCTTGGCTTCAGCAAAAGGTGGGAGTCACTAGCCATGACGCATGAGCAGCCGTACGAGGTTCTCCGGGTGACAGCGGAGCTCTGGGGGCTCGAGCCGAGCCAGCGCTCCGCTCGACATTTCGAGCGCTGTCTGTGTCTGCGTGCTTCTGGAAATGCTGTCCTTTCCAAAATGGCATCACCTCTTAAACCTAGTAGCCTATGATAATGCCTTAAGTACGACCGATATGCGCCATTCTAGTAGACCTACCCCTGGTGCTGGTGTCCCAAAGAGCATACTCAAGACAAGTCTAACTCCGGCCTTTAATTGAACCTCCGCCACAATTCCAGTGGTTTCTTTAAGTAGCAATACAGCGACCAATACTGGGTCATATTATGTGCCGATCACCACAAAAAAAAGAGGGATTCCGGAGGTTTTCTGAACTGTCAAAACTTATGACTTCCGAGGCTCGAGTCTGAAGCAGTGCCTTTCCGAAAATTGCACCTGCAAAACCGGCCTCGAATTGACCACTTCCCTTATTGTTGGCAGCCACTACTAGGGGTTATCACGGTTGAAAAGTATGTCTGACCGGCCAATCAAATCAAATCTTCGCGTCCCGTTTTCTTCTGCTCAAACCTTCCTTGAAAAAGAGGAAGGCTGCAAACCACCAGTGAAGGATAGCTATGATTGGTAGAAAACCGTGTCAGAAGGTTTGATTTGGTTGGTTTTGAATACCATATGCGGTAGTTCCAGCTTCACTTTTCTGCACGATTTTGGCCCTCACAGCTGACGGATGAAGGATTGACTTAATTGGCTGACCAAACGTACTTACTTTCCAACCGTGATAACCCCTACTGAACCGAGTCAAAGCCGAGTTACGCGTAATCAGTAGCACCATTCGATAGGCGATAACAAGCTTTACGTCCCTACAAGTTTTCGCGCTGCCCAATTTAAAAAAGACGGCGTAGCGAAGACTTTTCAATTTCCAATGCGGTACCACAATCTTTGCGTCATCATAACTTTGCGACCAAGCGGTCGTTTTGATTCAAACTTCGACCAGAAACTTCTTCATTACTTAAAGTAATTTAGACCAATCAGCTACCACTTTACCCCTTTCCAACTGTCAAAACTGATTCTGACCGCTGTTACCGCTTACATTTTCGGGCAGAGGAAGTAGCAGTCTTGTACATCTTGACTAGTTCTCTTAGAGTATACCGAAATTCCTTTCTCAAGGGGCGCACTGATTACTAAATGACAATAGAGAAGGCAGTGATTTGAAATATAGGAACATAGGAGATACATACATTAAAGCTCAATTTACCGGTACACCAAATTCATTCTACCATATACAGTACCTGCATCGACAGCATTAGACTCAGTAGCCTCACCTACTGCATGTAGCACAACATCTGAAGGCGTAAAGTAGCACAAGGCTAGTTTCTCTTGTACTTTAATAGCTAGTTTATCACCAGAGATCCAAGTTTCGAATTGTACAAGTACGCACGAAAACACATTCACGATGCTCACAGTTTATAGCCCAATGTTTCTGGTGGCGCTGTAAGGCAGCTACAGTACCTTCACTCACATGATGCAAGTCTTGTAGCTAGCCGGATAGCTGATATCCACTTTCATCTTGTTTTCACTAAGGAGACTACTTCTTAACATCAAGATTTGTGATTGTAGCTGTATCTGGTTGCTTACAAACACCAAGTGAATGAATAATTTGCCACATCCCAGAATCTCAAGAGCCGGTATATCAGCGTTTCTGCAAGTGTGTCCTTTGAGAAACGATTATCCTGATCTTGGATTTCTGTGGTTACATTGGCTAACACTCCTTTCTTGAGATTGGGTAGGTGTGCCAGGCATGTCGGTATTCCATCTGCAACATATAAGTCGGGCCATCTTCGAATTATGAAATTTCATCTCCTGAGCCCGTATTACCCTAGAGAGCCTCCAAGAAAGACCGGCACCAGGGCAATTCATGTGACGGGGTCGCACAGCACCTTGCGCTAGAGGAAGTTGGCTTCCGAGAGTATACAAACTCTCAGTGAACGGCAGTTCAGAGGCCCCCTTTTACCGAAAGGGAGCGAAGTGACCAATTTAAGGTAGATTGTAAACTATGTATATTTATAGGTAGGTTAAGCTTGATTAAATACAAACTATAAGTCACTTATAGACAAACAATGTCATCATTGGCTTTAAACGACCTTGGTACCTCGTACCAAATATCCCGAAGTATGACGTGTCACATTTCATGTAACTAGGGGTACACTTAGGGCTACGTACCCCGTTACATCCTCCTCCACTTAGGTTCGGGTTACCGACCAATCAGAATGAAGAAGTTTACGTCACAAACTTTCAAAGTCGAAAAACATCGACTTGGCCGCGCGAGCGTGGCGGAGGCTCACTTCACAGTTAGAGCTTTGAGCAGCAGTTTGAGCGCTCCTCTTCTTGGTCTCCACGTCGACCGCTACCATGCCCCATGGCACTGCGAAGAGCGGTGCGAAGACACGCTTCAAGTCTGCTGCCAGAAAGGCGCAGACCAAGAGCACTAAGCCTCACGAAAAAGGCTTGGCACTCCAGGAGGCTACTCAGGTGGCCTCCGAGGCGATTGGCTCACGTGGTGACGCGGCTGTGCGCAAGCGAACGAGTGTACGCCGCCGTCCGTCACCCTCGGCCCCCCAAACAACCGTCTAAGCTCTAGGTTCGCTGAACTTGAGTTCGACTCGGGTAGTGAGGACGAAGCTGAGTCCGAGAGCACGCACGATGCTCCTGTGGGCTCTACGGGAGGGCACAGCCCAGTGCCCAGCGAGCACAAAGACGACAGTGTGCAGTCGCTGGCTAGTGATCACGGTGATCACAGTCCCAGGGCGTCGGTGCGCTCTGAGAGCCCGGCCGTCAAGGCTAAGGGCACTCCTAAAGCTGGTAACGACGAGGAAGAGTAACCTTGCAAACGTCTCTCGCTTGCCGAGGTCTTGCGCGTGCTAAGGCCGCTAAAGCCGAAGGCGCCAAGCCCCCCAAGAAGCGTACGGCTTCGAAGTCTCCACCCCGCGAGGAGAAGGAGACTGGGTACTCCCATCGGGACCTCTTCGATTCCTCGGATGAAGAGGACGAGAAGGAGGAGGAAGAGGGTGCTATTCTTGAGCTCTGGGAGATCTCTAACGACATCGACTAGCAGCAGGAGGACTTCCAAGCTGCCCAGCGTACGCGTAGGAGTTTGGTGGGGGCACCTGTCAGCCAGAGAGCTGCCATCAACTCAAGAGGGTATTGGCCTCCTGAGGAGAGCTCTGGGACTGACCTCTTCCAGGAGCTTCTCGTCGCTCCTCGTGGCCTTGTTGGCGGCCACACCTCTAGGGGTGTTTATGAGCGTACCCTTGTGCAAAAGGAGCAGATGTTTGTTGACAACTTGGAGGCGGCTCGGTGTGGGCTTCTCGCGCCACACCGTATCCCTCTTGAGGACTTCACGACGTGTCGTAAGAAGCCCGAGAGCCGGGGTGGTCTCTATCCTCTTTGGGGCTACCCCTGGGTTTTCCCCGAGAACTGTCCCAGCTGGCGTTCTTGTGAGGATATGTTCTGGGCTTGGGTGGAGTCTCTCAAGTACCCACCCTCGGAGTTACGGGATCGCCATGAAGATCAGCTGCTGTCCAGCATCTTGTACCAGCGTGATTTTTGTGTTCAGTTTGCCCACATGGTCAGCAAGCGCATGCTGCTAAGGGACATTCTAAAGCGTGCGGCTTCTAGCGCTCACGAAGTGCACGGGTATGGAGTGTCGTCAGCGTCCGCGCCCCGTTTGGGCAAGCAGCCCCGGACTACTTATTAAGCTGCCGCGTCTGTTTCCAGATTGCGACAGCCTTCGGGCAGTCAATCAGGAGCCGTTTAATCGTCTCCCACCAGTTCTCAGAGTGGGCATAACCCCTCCACTTCAATTTCGGCTGAGGGCATCACCCACTGCCCAGAGCGGATCCAGGGCCTCGTGGACATGCCATCATTAACTATGGCCAGTGAGCTCCAACAACTGCTCTGCGCAGCCAACTGGATGCGCGGCAGCATCCCTCAGTACGCGCACATTGCGGGCCCGTTGTACAACTCACTCGAGTCCGCCATCAAGACGGCAGGCAGCCGGAAGAAGGCCAAACTGCAAAAAATACCAATGAGCGAACGCGAGTGGGGCCCTGCTCAACAGACCAGTCTGAAAAACCTGAAGGCCGTTTTGATTAAGATCAACCCCCTCGCACAACCACGTGCTGAGTGGGATGTGTGTTTGTACACAGATGCAAGTTCGGAGCGCTGGGGCGGCCCACTTCGTCGACGTGATTTTTCGTCACCACGGTCTGCCGGAGTCTATCGTGTCAGACCGCGACCCGCGGTTTACATCCGCGTTCTGGTCACGCCTCTTCGAGCTCTTGGGAACCAGATTGCTGATGTCGACTGCGGCACATCCGGAGACGGATGGACAAACCGAACGCGTCAACCGCGTCCTTGAAGACGTTCTTCGCAGCTATGCAACTTCGTACACGAGCTGGAGCTCGTTCCTACCGCTAGCCGAGCTCGCACTCAACAACGCCGAGCACACCTCGACGGGTATGACGCCGTTCTTTGTGAGCAACGCTCGCCACCCACGTGTTCCGGGACTTCTCGCCGTGGATCACCCCACGGATGCTGGCGGCTCCACCCTTGGTGGGGGAGAACCTCCTTCGGTCGACATGGATGCTGAAGCTGCGCTCAGCTCTAGGGACAACGTGTCCGTGTCGTGGTCATCACCGGTACGTGAACCGGTGTCTCAGCACGCACCGGTAGCCTCACCGGTGTCAACAAGCCCGCCGGCGCACTCGACTTCAGGGTTATCTTCGGGTGTAGCCAGTGCGAACGCCCTGACTCGTTCTCCGTCCAAGCAGTCCATCGAGCCTCCTCGGCATACTGCATCTCCGATAACGAGATGGACGTCGCAGAACTTGATCGATCCAGGCAGCAAGATTCGTGAGCAAGAAGTTACCACGGCAAACTATACACCGAAACCCTCGGTGCTTCCTGCCGATCGCTCGGCAGTTGCGGAATTCGTCATGCAAAGGCAATCCATCGCAAGGTTCGTCCGCGACGCACTGCAGAACGCAGTGGACAAGCAAAAGGAACAAGCTGATAAGCACGGTTGAAAGAACGTGAATGTATTCAAGATAAGAGATCGCGTTCTCCTATCGACCGAGGGAATCCGCGCTTCCGCCGTAACCAGCCTCGGCGCCAACAGTCTTGCTCCACGCTTCATCGGTCCTTTTCGTGTAACCAAGGCTGTGGGCGACGCCTACTCCTTGGACATCCCGTCGACACTTAGACTCCACCCGACGTTTTACGTCGGGCGACTCAAGCGGTACTTCCCTGCGACGATTCCTGATTCGAGCCAGCAGACGGAGCATGCATCGGGCGACCAGCCCGACGAGCCTGGCGCGCCAGAAACCCGTCAGCCCCTGGCGCCTGCTCTCGCGGACGATCTCCCTGCTGGGCAGAGCCAAGTACATGCGTCTCCAATCCCCGTAGGCGAGATAACAGCTCCTGATTCGACTGCCGAAGCTCCGACGCGATCTGCTCAGCCCGCCAGGCACGATCTTCCTCCCGCTCAGCTCCAACCTGAGCGTCCAACGCACGGTTCGAAGCTGCCTCCACCTCGCCCTGAACGTACAGGGCGTACGCCGTATCATCGTGAAGGCCCACCACCGATAATTGACTCGGTGGGTGATGCGCGCTGGATTGTGGAGCGTATCGTTGACCACGAAGATCCCCACAGCTCGACCGCTCAACGAAACGTCCGTAGTCGTGTTCCTCGCGCGGTTCCGACCGCGCGCCGCTACTTGGTACGTTGGCTCGGTTATCCCCCAGAACATGATACGTGGGAGCCCCGCGCCAATCTTCTCCGCGACGTTCCGGACGTGGTCCACGAGTACGAGTCCATGCTGCTTCAGAAGGAGAATTCCGCGGGTCGTCCCGCGGAGACCGTGAACGAGATCGAGAACGGCCACGAGATAGACGCCGCGCTCCGACGCGTGCAACGTCGGCGTGAGCCGCCGCGATTAGCCGCCTGATCCATACTGGACAGGGTGTGCTCGTACTTTCCGATCCATTCCGACTCCTCTCCGCTGAGTGGCCGCTCAGCGAGATGTTCCCTCCATTTGCGTTGAGTCGGACGGGTTGAAGTACCACAGGACTCACATCCCTCTCTCACGTGCACGAAGCAGAGTCGATCCATATCCCACGCGTTGTTGCAGACCTTCACGCGCAGCTTTCCAATCGAATGATCCGCGAGGGTCTCCTCGCGATACGCCAACCAGTCGACAAAGCTTTCTCCAGCACGCGACATCCGGTTCCATCGCCGGATGAAGGCACACCAGGAGCGACGAAGTCCCTCACGATCAGCGCCTTCAATGTATTTCTTCCGCGTCGCGCGGAAGCGACGAAAGTGGTTCTTCATAGTGTCGAGCGTATCCGGATTCTCCGCTCCTAACAAGTCGTACATGTCCCATGGAACCAGGGCGTCGTCCATCACGCGCGACCGCGTGCTTCCGGCGCTGATCCTCGTGACTGTAGGCTCCGCCGGTGTCTCGGCTGTCTGGGCTACCGCCACCGTTAAGTGTGTCGACGTTTGCTGCTGTCACCAGCGTCGCGCTGGTGCTAACGTCCGTTGACTGCGTCGTGTTGTCCTCGGGCATCTTCGCTCCGTTGGGTTTTCAACTTTTCTTCAAATGTGTTCCGTGCGCTTACGTTGCGTAAGCGCAACTTAGAGAGGAGGGTGATGTAATGGCCCAACTCCAATAAAAAAAGTAGGTAGATATTTCTTTAGTTATTACGTAAGTAGGTAAAGTGGCACACGGGTAGCGTGTGCCAAGGTGTCATGATCTGATTGGTTGATAGTGAGGGGCCAGACTCACTTATTGACCAATCAGTTATAGACATGTGTTTTAGTGGCTCACACGAGGCCAGGGGTAGCCGCCCTGGTCCTAAATAAATCAGAGTTGAATTTGACACAAACCTAAGACTTGGTTTTACTATTGCGAGCTTCCTCCACACTATAGTGTAAGGTTGTGACGGTATCTCTTACCCCGTTACAAGCTGTCGCTAACCGCGACGCCGTTGCTCCTGGAGGATCCGCTCCAAGTGGTAGTGGACTTCTCCATTCCGGTTAAGCAGGGACGAAGGTGCCCTCGTACGAGTACAAGTATTCGGCGCCCCCCGAACGCCACTCTCGTCCGAGTGCTTCTCCTGTGGGTCCGACACCAAGCCTTGAGGTTGACCGCCTTCGTCAACACGTCCTCGTGCTTAAGATTGCACTTGGCCTTGGGACTGGCGGGGTTGCTGCCGCCCAGGCCGGGAATCAGGGCATGCTCGCTCGTCTTGCCGGCCGCCTGGACCTGTTGGAGCGTGAGGATGCGAGCCTGCATCTGCGGGTGGATCGCCGGCCCTTTTCGTCCGATCTGGACGAGGCCTTTCGCATGATCCGACGGATCGAGGCTCTGCTGCCACGTCCGGAGCCGCCTGCGGCACACTCCCAGTCGTACGCGTATGGTGCGTACCCGGCGTACTCAACGTACTCGGCGTATGGCTCCGGGGTCCGCTCGTACGAAGCCCCTCCTGCGTACGGTCTTAACCGCAGCTTTGCCGTTCAGACCGAGGCTTGGGTGCCTGCTCCGACGCCGCCATCGACGTCTGTGGACAGCCCTCGCTTCGAGAAGCTGGGCCAAGGTGGGTCTGCGAGTCAGCAACCCCTGCAGATCAAAGTATTGCTTAAGACGTCCAACATAGAACGTCGGGTGCGTCGTCATTGACTTTGGAAGGTCGATAGTGTACGACGCACCATGTCTGACCAGGACTGCAAATGGTCCGATGAAGCGGTGCTTCAGCTTGTTGCTGCCGATAGAGCTGACAGTGTCAAGAGGTAGGTTCCTCGTGTCTAGCAACGCTAAGTCCCCAACCTCAAATATACTTAAGTTTCCTCTTCCATCTTTGTCTGAGTACTCCTTTTGTTTATCTTGGGCCGCTGCCATGGCATCGCGGACCCTGCTGACAATGCTCAGCTTGGTATCCATAAAGGATTCCACCTGTTTCCGCAGCGAAACTGGTCTCACATCCGAGACCTGGGAGGAAAGGGCTTTCCGAGCCTCTCCCCCGTTAGAATAGAGGGGTCAGTGTCTCCTCGAAGAGTGAGAGGCACGCTGGGGTGGCGGAAGCCGTTTAAGTAGAACGGCGTGAACCCCGTGGACGCGTGCGCCACGTTGAGCGCAAACCCAACAACTGGAAGCTGCGTCGACTACGTTCGTGGTGCTGCCGCGCACACACTGCGCAGAGTGTCCTCGAGCACTCGATTGACGCGCTCTGTTTGGCCGTCTGTCTGAGGATGGTACGCAGTGGACATCTGCAGACGAGTTCCCAGTAAAGGGAGCAGCGTTTTCCAAAACGCAGCAGTGAACCGCGGGTCTCGGTCCGAGACAATCGTCATCGGGAGACCGTGATAGCGGAACACGCCATCGACGAGCAACCTTGCGGTTTGTTCGCCCGTAACAGTGACGGGAACTGGAGCAAGATGTACCATCTTGCTCAGCCGACACACGAACACCAAAACTCCGGTGTTGCCGTGTCCGTCGGCGGGAAGCCCAAAGATGAAGTCAAGACTCATCGACTTCCAACAGTCAGCCGGTACGGGCAGGCTCTGTAGTGGGGCCGAAGAGTGCCCTGCGAATTTGACCCGCTGACATGTTTCGCATGTCTTCACGTATCGAGCGACCCACTTGTACATGTGGGTCCACCAGAAGGCCTGAGAGACCGACAGGAAGGTCTTCTCGCGGCCCAAGTGGCCGCTGGAGGGCGCGTCATGCGCCTCCGCGAGGATATCGAGCTTCAGATCCTCGTCGTTGGGTACGACCACCCGTGGATGATCATTGGGCTCCACCCGGTAATAGAGGAGGCTCTCTTTGAACTCATATCGGTGGAGCCAGGAGCGCTGTCGCGACGAAAGCCAGTCGGACTTCGCGCTCGTTCCTGTCGTGAGGAACTTGATCATAGGCGCGGCACCCTCATCGCCCCGATACGCCATGCGTATCCGATCATATAGATCCGTTGTCACCCGCGTGATGTGGGCCAACTCATAGTCAGGACGCCGAGAGAGGGCGTCCGCAAGCACGTTGAGCTTGCCCGGCTTGAATTCGACGCGGAAGTTGTATTCCGCGAAGAAGGACAGCCACCTCGCCATTCTTTGGGAGAGGTGAGGCGAGTTAGTCGCCGTCCTCAAGGACGTGTGGTCTGTGTAGATCACAAAGGGCCTAGAGCCCAGAAGGTGAACACGGAACTTCACAAGGGCATATTTCATTGCCAGGAGCTCCTTGTCGTGGACAGGGTAGTTCCGCTCGGCGGCTTTGAGCTGCCTGGACTGGAACGAGATAGCTCGTTCGTGTCCAGCCGTGTCGGCCTGCAGCAATGCACATCCGATGGCGTAATCGGAGGCATCGCAGACGACGCTAAACGGCTTCGTCTCGTCCGGCAGGACCAGGACAGGAGCCTCTTGGAGACTGGCCTTGATGCTGTCAAAAGCATCCTGGTGCTCTTGCTCTCAGCGCCAGTCGACGTCCTATTGAAGGAGGCTCGACAAGGGCTTATCGAAGCCCGCGTACCCTGCGCTATACTTGTGAAGGTAGTTGGCCAAGTCCAACCACTTTCGAAGATCCTTCTGGGATCGGGGTGTCGGCCATGCTGCTATGGCCTTGACCTTGTTTGGGTCAGTTCGAACGCCCACGTTGATTACGAAGCAGCCGAGAACTTTAATCTCTGGTGACGCGAAAACGCACTTGTCGATGTTGGCGTAGAGCTTGTTTGCTCGCTCCAAGCTCGCTACCGGTACCTCGAGCCGGATCACGATACATCACGTCCAACACTCGACGAAGGTGCCCCAGATGCACCTCCATGACCGTCTTGCCTCCCTCGGCACGGCTATGGACAAAGATGTCGTCGAAGTACGTCTGTACGAAGGCACGTAGTGGCGGGAACTATTGCATCACCAGGCGGTTGAATGTCGCCGGGGCATTTGACAAACCCTGCGGCATGACGAGCCACTCCCAAAGCATGCCGCTTGGAGTGCTCACCGCGGTGAGCGGGATGTCACTTTCTCGCATCAGGATCTGGTAGTATCCGTCTACCAAATCCAGCGCACTGTACAGTACGCTTCCGGCCATGTTGTTTAGCAACACATCCTTTCGTGGGATTCGTGTTTGGGCCGGCACCGTTGCGTTGCTCAGCTTGTTATAAGCGTGAACCAGACGCCACTTATCGTTGGGCTTCCGAACGCAGAGAGTCGGCGTCGAGTGTGGGGACTTCGACTCCCGCCCCATCCCTGCCTTCGCTTTTGCAGTGAAGAAGGCATCAATGATCTCGCACTGTTCGCTCGGGAGAGGCCATTGCCTCGTGACACAATACTTTGTGCCGGGCACGAGATCAATCTCGTGCCGTACGCCTCGATTCGGTGGGAGTTGGGTCGGTGGGTGTTTGTTCACCACGTCCGCATACTCCGTCACCAAAGGATACACCGGATCCTTGGGGTTATTAAGGATCTCAGAGCCCAAGCGCGTCTGACGCTGCTTGTTCAGGTCTTTCAGGACGTTCTCGTCCAAGACAGAGGAGGAGTTCAGCTCCTCCCGAGTGGTCTCAGGTCTCATGAGTACCATCTCAGCAATCTCTCCAGCCTTGAGGTTGGCCACGAAAGACGCAGCCGTCATTTCCTCGAGGTTCAGTATCTCTACAACCTCTGGCAGCGGTTCCAAGTGGACATCAGATGCCTTGACGGGTAAACTGGTCTTGCCATCGAAGATGTGATAGCACTTTTCCACCGGCCTTGTCGGAGGAGCCAGGGTCGCGGACTCCGAGTCGCTTGAAGCGACGTCGATCTGAACGAAGTTCAGATCCGACTTGAGGCGGCGTTGTCGTCGACGGCGACCGTGACGTGGAGAGTTGTTACCCACGTCTGGGGATGTCGGAGCGCCGACATCCGAGGCACTCGTGACCTCGTGTGGTACTGCACTACCCACACAGAATGCGTGTCCGACGCATTCCTCGTTAAGGTATGGATGACCGCGTGTGGCACTATGTTACCCACACAGGAAGCGTATCCGACGTCTTCCTCTTCAGTTAAGGTCTGGATGACCGTGTGTGGAGCGCTGTTTTCACCTTGAGCACCACATTGCCAGTGTTCGTGACAGCTGCAGCTGTCCGCGGAACTATGTTACCCGCTTGTGGACCACTTGGCCAGCGCCTCCTCCGGGCGCTGCCACTATCAAAGCTTCCTCGGAGTCGTCCTATACATCGACGACTTTCAAGCATCTGTCGGACGATTTGGTAGACTGGCAACCCTTGCGGACGCCCCGGGTCCGGACAGAGGTCGGAGCATGACTCATCAATGCTCTGTCGGACTTTGCAGGGCGGCTGGCACCGATTGCCTTGCCTCGCCAGTCGATCCAGGGCTCGTGCTCCTCATGCCAGAGCATGCCCAGGACCATATCGTATGGAATTATTTCGAGAACAGTGAGCTGTTTGAGGCTGTCAAAGTCCTCAAACTTGACGGCCAGATTGACTTGGATGTTGGGGACAGTGGCGACCTTCCCGTCGGCCAGTCGCACTGACACCGTCCCGTTGCCTTTGCTTTCTCTTAAAGCATCGGACAACTTGTTGCTATTACGAGCAGCCGTCTGGTGGCGTACGAAATTCTTCGACGCCCCAGAATCAATCAAGACTCTAAAGGGGTAATGGTATCCCCGTACACTTCCGTGCACTACGAGCAACCCGCCGCTGCACTTCGCCGATTCGAGAGTGCAAAGACTCTCAGGGGCTACGTCTTCGTGGTACGCGCCACCCGCGCACCCTTCACGAAGACTTAATTCTTCCCCAGTAGCAGTAGGGCGCCCCACCTCTACTGGTTTCCGGTGTTCCCCTGCCCCCGGGATCCTGGCTTCTGCCAGCGACCTTTGAGGACGGGCTTGGGGAAAGCCCGTCTGCGGAGTCTTTCCGCGGGGCAGTCGCGCTTGAAGTGGCCCATCATCCCGCAGCCGAAGCAGCGGATGTCGCACTGCTCGGCGGACCCGAGCTCCATCGGAGCTGGCCCGTTGGGGATCGCTCAATCGGGAGTCGACAAAGAACCCCAGGCCATGCTGAGGCCGGCGTACGCGCCTGGCGATGGCTGTCTTCTTCCTGAAGAGCCACTTGAATAGCCTCTTCAAGGGTGCTTGACTGCACCTGGAACAGCTGAGTGCGCGTTGAACCCACTCGAAGGACGTCCGTGAACACAGTCATAATGATGTGTTCGTTGAGTGGGTTTCCCACTAGGGACGCCGTGAGCTCCCGTATCTCTTGGGCGTACCCGTGCCGCTCACACCTCCCCTGTTTGCACGAGAGAAAGCGCGAGCGCTGGCGATACTCGTAGCTCGCCGGGAGGAGCTCTTAGCACGGCCGCTAAGGTTGGAGAGTGCAAAACCAACAGGAACGCTTAGCACGGCCGCTAAGGTTGGAGAGTGCAAAACCAACACGAAGTTGCTCGGTGGAAACCAAAGCCGCGTCCACCGCGAGCTCTACCTCTCGGACCCAGAAGTGAAGGTTCTCTCCTTCCTTCCATTCGTACGGCTTAATCTTCAGCCGTATTGGCTTCGGGTGTGGCGAATTTTCTTCTGCCGCCGGAGCCCACAGGTTCCCCCGCACATGCGCGGTGAGCCCCTGCTGGTAGGCGTCAAACGCATTGACGCGCTCGAGCTTCTCGGCGGCGTTGACACCACCAGGCTCTGCAGGGCCTCCATCCCGAAGATGCCTGCCATCTTCCGAACCGACTCGAACTGTGAGTCGCTCCTATCTATGACAACTAACTTCGGAGAGGTTCAAGTAGTCTACCCGCGGTGGCGTGGATTGACTACGAGGGCTACCAAGTGTGACGGGGCCTCGCAGCACCTTGCGCTAGAGGAAGTTGACTTTCGAGAGTATACAATCTCTCAGTGAACGGCAGTTCACAGGCCCCCTTTCACCGAAAGGGAGTGAAGTGAGTAGATTGTAAACTAAGTATATTTATAGGTAGATTAAGCTTGATTTAAATACAAACTATAAAGTCACCTATAGAAAAGCAATGTCATCATTGGCTTTGGACGACCTTGATACCTTGTACCAAATATCCCGAAGTATGACGTGTCATACTTCATGTAACTAGGGGTACACTTAGGGATACGTACCCCGTTACAATTCAGCTGCTTCCTTCTCCAGTTCCTTACCCCCCCCTCCCCCAACGACAAGCACTTTTGTCACATCTTATGTTATCCGGGAAAGGTATAACAGAGCTCGATTTTAGCATGATTTAAATGCGCAAATTATTGACCCTGTACATAATCACTATGACAATTGGTTAAATATACTACTGCGTATGAAATCTTATTGGACAATTATGAGGAGGTCGTGCTATCGTACGGGTCATATGTTTCGAGATTTTGGAAAACAAAATCAACTGACCTCAGCCTCCACACAATCGAAGAACCCCCATAGCAAGATGGTATTCGAGCAGGTGTGGAAGCTTTTACGACGTATGCCCGTGCTCAAGGCCTCGATGCTGGACACGCGTATATACATCCCTATCTCAATAGAGTGCGGTCATTATCGCTAACAGCGTTGTGTGTGCGCTGTACATACACTGACAATATCTAACTATGTGAAACTTGGCTGCAGCGTAAAGTCTGGTAAGAAGGACATTGATTTCTTTCACGGCAAAATCGCTCTGCTAGACTAAGTGCACGGCGACGCCGAGTTTTCCGAGCGGCATAATGTTCAGCTTGTTTTAAGCGATCCTTCGCCGCCCCCCGATGCGGCAAATCAAGGAAGTAAGTTCTGCGATGTTTGAAGGTCGAGATGTCGTACTTAACGCTTCCATGAATTGTTGAACGAAAGCAATCTGTTCCTTCGAACACCCCGCCGCCTACTACCACTGACAAACAGCCGCCAGATGCAAAACCAAAAAGAAAGGCACTAAGCCCCCTGCTTCATGTGCCACCTCACGCGAGACCAAGGCTGCAGCAGCTGTAGTGTTTGAGGAAGACATTCGACTCAAAGAGTCACTAGTACTAAGCTCCTTATCCGAATGAACAAGAAGGCGAAGACGCGAGGTAAGGGCTATCACCAAATCCAAGCCAGCTAAGAAGAAAAGGCAGACGATGAAGCAGCTACAATAATTGGAGGACGAGCGGCGCTGCGAGATGTCTTCATTTTCTACAATTTGGCATCCTCCGCGTCGTGAAGGTAATTCTCTATCCCGTGCGTAGGGTAGCCGTTGTATTGGCATGTGTGGCTGTCTGTGAGCAGCGAACTGTCGTGCTCCAAGCGACGATGACAATGCAGTGAGTCAAGAGCAGATACCGTCTCGTAGCCGTGAACGAGAAGGTATAGTGCTCAGATTGTTATTGTGACGCGTACGGTCCTACATATGCTGACATGCCTGCAATGATGTCGCGGACGGTGCTTGATATGCAGACTGTATCTTGTGCTGCCACGGAAAGTACGTCGAAGGCTGAAACGAATGTTGGTGTTGACCGGGTATTGATATCATTAAGCTCCGCTGAAGACAGTAAACATATATTGATGACCTTCACAATTGCTGTGTAGAAACCCGACTAGTGCACAAATTTCGCTGTACATTCATATATCCCCCCATAACAGGATTGTCAGCCACAAGTGCGTCATATTGCACTCGTACATCGGCCATGTCCGTTTCATCTCGCTCTAGTCGTAGACAGATGCTTTCAAACACCTTCATATGCTCAAAATGGCCAAGAACTTTCCGGTGCTTCGCGGCAGCCGGGATATACACTTCCACAGTATCCACCTACTGCTTTACAGGAAGGACTTTTGTAAGCTTTAAGCTCAGCGTAGCTATTTCGTGCCATAGATCGATCATAAGATCATTCACTTCGGAGAGCAACGACTCGTGCGGGGCCAGGTACTTGTTCACAGCGGGGTTGAGTCTATGGCTGGCACACCCAACCAGCGCTTGCAACTGACTGGCTGGTGTAGCAGTTGTCGCCCACCAGGAAGTCCACCATATCCCATGAGCGTCGAGGATACTTTCAAACAGTTGTCCATGTGTTTCTCCTGTCGGAAATCCATCTGTCGGCGGGGGGGGGGGGAAGGGGGGGGGGGCTGACCCAGGAGAGGCACGCGTAGCTTACCATCTGCTCTAGCGTGTGACCACCCATCAAACATGAGGCCGAAAAGCGCTCCCAATTCGTTCTCAAGCTTGTGGCCGACTTTGAAAAAATTGCCAGTCCTTCGAGACAGGTTTTCACAGCCTTCACAGTAACTGGCCGTAGCTTGCCCATGGCTCGTAGTAGTAGAGCGTCTTCAACTTCGTCGATGGGCATGTTCCTTATAAAAATTCATGGAACAGATGACTAGCTTCTTCAGATACAAAGCCGAGCAATTACAGTGAACGACCCGAACTGCTCTCGAACAAAGTGTGATACCCTGCATGCCTTGCGTTCAGATGCGACTAGAGATCAGAGTACCCTGTCCCTCCAGCTTGTTTCCGTTTGTTGCCGAAAATTTTGCAGTGAAACAACCCGTGGTCAAGTGACGTGTAGAAGTAGCAGCGATTGGCTTGTTTAGGACCATTGTAGCTCGAAACGGAAGAGAATCTTGAGGTGTGTCTCGCGTATCGTTGCTTATCAGACACTCTTATAGTCACCGGTTTCATGCTGGCGAGGAGGTGATGTGGTGGACAACGAAAATGATGTCATCGAATCTGATAGGTGATGCCATATCGAAATGATTGGATGGGTCCCTACCTGGGAACCGTTTGCTATATATAAGTGGCACAAAATCATTTTGTATTGTCAAGGGCAACTACCAGTATATATTACAAAACCCAATAATTTAATGAATCGCATTGTTTTCTTCCGCCCTGTGTCAGTCATGCGAACAGCCACGTCGCACGGGTTCTCGTCGCTGACCCAGCCCTGGCGATAGCAAATTAAGCTTGCTTTGAAGCGCATACCAATGAAGATGCGGTTCTTACCGTGTCGACACTGGACATGGAAATGTCTTTCTGAGCAAAATACTGAACAAATGTGCTATTCCTCTTCTCGAAAAGGTACAACAGAACAGGAACCTGATGACCAGACACGCCAAAAGAAGACAGAGGACGAATACGACTCTGCAGAGGCGGTGAAGCAGCCATAGAGGCTTATCCAACACGATAAGTTTCTTCCATGGCTACATCCTCGGTGTCATCCATCTGCACGCCTCCTTTGATCCCTCTGCATTTGTCTGCACGCGCAAGCACAACCAAATCCGAGGTGAATATTGTATCTGCAGAGCTTGACCATACTAAGTCCAGGCAAGAGCTCGATGCTGATGACATCGTAAGGAGAGCGCAGTAGAATGTCGCGTGTAGCACCGCTGGAGAAGACCACGTTCTTGCCGCCTGTAAGGCAGACGAGATTGCTGGCGTTTGAGAAGAAGTACCTCCGTCCAGCGATCTCTAAGACACGGCGTGTACGTGCTCTCAAAGTAAATATCTCGCTTGATGGCAGCAGCAATCTGCACACCAAAACAAGTCAGAGTTGCCGTGATGAGCTTCGCTTTCTTCGCAACCTGACCGCTCTTGTCTTTCTGTGCTAATTGCGGCAGCTCCGGCAGCGCCGTCACTGGCTTGGACTTCTCGTTGCCGTCGCAGAGTCTACGTTGCCACACACAGTCGCGAAGCCCAGTGGCGACAACGATGCAAAAAATTCAATCAGCTTCCAATTTGTTGCCACCGCACAGTAGCAAAAAAATTAGCACATACATCACTGCAGCTCGCCTGCCGGCACCCTCGCTGTCGCGCGCACGTTCAGGTCCACCAACACCATCGCCAGGGTTGGCAGACGTGTATTTTTGGCTTTTATAATACTTTTAAGGATGGTGAGTAGCTCAAAATTCCCTTACTTAAGAGCTTAGCACCAATTCCGTGCAAGAATGTGCTCTTCGGTCGGCCGGTCGGACTCCTTCTTGACAGCTTGCAAAAGCATCAACATCGGAGGACGCCGTTCGAAACGACGGACGTTTCGAAAGCAGTGTTATCTATGGAGACGCAACTTATGGACACAACGATGGATTTACGTCACTGTTCCCAGTTACAAGACGGAATGCAGCTCACAAACATCTAAATCGCATCATGAGTAAAGTGCGTGTTTCCGTTGAGTGGTCATACGGTATCGCACTGGTCTGCTTGTGCCTTCACGAGGAAGATGATGATTGGTCAAGTACAAGTTGCTGCAGTTTATAAAGCATGTACAATTCTTACATTTTTCCTCACGATAATTCATGGCAACAAGCACAACAAATATTTTGGTGTAGCCCCACCACTATAAGACGAATATATCCGTTTCCTAGACAAGGTGCTGGCTAATAATCATCTCTATTTGCATTGTGTTCTTGCCAATTACAACAAAAGTTTCAAATTATTTTCGACGCTCTTCGCGATCTCATTAAGCTGTTCAGCACGCAGATCGATCACTTTCTTCCTTAATGCTCACTCTGATTCGTACTTCTGACGCTCCAACCCGTGCTGCTGCTGGCGAAGCTCGGGGCCACGAGATTTCTCCCGCAGCCTCGTTGTCCAACTGCTTGTCGATAAGCGTAAGTTTGTCGTCACACTGGCGCTTCTTAGCCGATTCTCGCTCTTTTAATTTTGGCTGCTTCGAACGCTCAAATAGACTCTTCTCCGTCTCGTCCATCAGCTTGTCGCCGGTACTGATCTTCTTCTTCTCCTTGTTATCCTTCTCTGACTTCTTGGCATTATATACTTTCTTTGTCCGCCTCCCGCCTTGTGATCTCGGCAAGAAGTCTCATCTTCTCTGTCTCCGTCTCACTGGATCCGCTACGAAAATTGCTGTCGTCGGTCAACGCTTTTTCAGTGCTCTAAAGTCGGAGCATGCGCGACCGGTGAAAGGATAGTGAAGCAGACGCGGAGCTAGCAATGCCCTTCCACTCTTTTCCGACGTTCCCGTGGTCCGCATCGTATGGGACGAGCTTTGCAATAGCGTACCACAGGACTCAGTCCTGCTCCTCGCTGACACTCCCCCTTTTGCTAAGCCGACTTGGTAGGCTGGCTTACAGGAGACTGCTCGCAAGCTAAGGGTTTTTCGCTGACATAGGTGGGGCCAGGGATGTTATTTACTTGCTACCACGTACTGTCCCAACCAACTCCAGCTTAGAACGACCCATTTCAGATGACACAGTATCTTGCGAGAGAATGTTGTGTTGCACTAGCTGTTTCGATTTTCCAGGCATCAACAATGTGCGGATCCGTGGAAGTCCTGTACATTATATAAGCGTTCCGATAAAGGAATGCAGCCTGCCTGGATCATCGGAAGTTAAAGAGGACTAATGACTACATTAAAGCCAAAACCTAAACCATTTTCCAACTCACCAGCATGGGCACCGATGCAGCAGTAAAGGCTCAGCTTCACGTTCGAATCGCAGTCATCCGCCCAAACGCACTCTTGTGGCCTCAGAAAGGAGAAGATTTTACCCCGAGCTACTTCGTCGTTGTATTCCCTATCGGCTCCGTCTCGATCCTCTAGCTGAACGCACTGGGGAAGGTAATCTGGTTTTGACAGACACCGGGCGGTACTTCCGCATTCGACCCGAGGAAGCGGGGCTCTATGAGCATTGCTGCGCGACCAAGTGGGGGTACACTACTCAGGAGGCAGTTGCTCGCGGAAATCAGGCGGTTCGGCAGGCTACAACAGGCCGAGGCTTCCCCCAGGTGGGGCTCAATTCCATGCTCTTCGTCGCTATTGCGGGACTTTCACACAGCCGAAGGCTGCTCAATCAGCTTGAACACGGCTATCGAAGCCTTCGGCTTGGACAACGCCGGTCACCATATCTGGAGGTGCGCAGAAGCCTTTGAGCGCTTGGATGGTGTGGTTGTTCAAAGCCGATGGATGGGATAATCGGCGGAATGAATAATGGTCTACTAACTGGCAGCACCAACCTAGGTTGGCCTTTGGAGTGATCTTGGTTGCTCAATATATGCGGTGCTGAAGAGGAGATGACATTGCCGAAAGGTACCGGCTATTCCCAATGGGGAAGGCTTCCCGAGATTGTCACAACAAGTACAGTACCAATCAACTTCCAGTTTCGAACGACCCATTTCAGATGACACAGTATCTTGCGAGAGAATATTGTGTTGCACTAGCTGTTTCGTTTTTTCAGGCATCAACAATGTGCGGATCCGTGGAAGTCCTGTACATTATATACGCCTTCCGATAAAGGAATGCAGCCTGCCTGGATCATCGGAAGTTAAAGAGGGCTAATGACTACATTAAAGCCAAAACCTAAACCATTTTCCAACGCACCAGCATGGGCACCGATGCAGCAGTAAAGGCTCAGCTTCACATTCGAATCGCGGTCATCCGCCCAAACGCACTCTTGTGGCCTCAGAAAGGAGAAGATTTTACCCCTAGCTACTTCGTCGTTGTATTCCCTATCCGCTCCGTCTCGATCCTCTAGCTGAACGCACTGGGGAAGGTAATCTGGTTTTGACAGACACCGGGCGGTACTTTCGCATTCGACCCGAGGAAGCGGGGCTCTATGAGCATTGCTGCGCGACCAAGTGGGGGTACACTACTCAGGAGGCAGTTGCTCGCGGAAACCAGGCGGTTCGGCAGGCTACAACAGGCCGAGGCTTCCCCCAGGTGAGGCTCAATTCCATGCTCTTCGTCGCTATTGCGGGACTTTCACACAGCCGAAGGCTGCTCAATCCGCTTGAACACGGCTATCGGAGCCTTCGGCTTGGACAACGCGGGTCACCATATCTGGAGGTGCGCAGAAGCCTTTGAGCGCTTGGATGGTGTGGTTGTTCAAAGCCGATGGATGGGATAATCGGCGGAATGAATAATGGTCTACTAACTGGCAGCACCAACCTAGGTTGGCCTTTGGAGTGATCTTGGTTGCTCAATATATGCGGTGCTGAAGAGGAGATGACATTGCCGAAAGGTACCGGCTATTCCCAATGGGGAAGGCTTTCCGAGGTTGTCACAACAAGTACGGTACCAACCAACTTCCAGTTTAGAACGACCCATTTCAGATGACACAGTATCTTGGGAGAGGATGTTGTGTTGCACTAGCTGTTTCGATTTTCCAGGCATCAACAATGTGCGGATCCGTGGAAGTCCTGTACATTATATACGCGTTCCGATAATGGAATGCAGCCTGCCTGGATCATTGGAAGTTAAAGAGGACTAATTATTACATTAAAGCCAAAACCTAAACCATTTTCCAACGCACCAGCATGGGCACCGATGCAGCAGTAAAGGCTCAGCTTCACGTTCGAATCGCAGTCATCCGCCCAAACGCACTCTTGTGGCCTCAGAAAGGAGAAGATTTTACCCCGAGCTACTTTGTCGTTGTATTCCCTATCCGCTCTGCCTCGATCCTCTAGCTGAACGCACTGGGGAAGGTAATCTGGTTTTGACAGACACCGGGCAGTACTTCCGCATTCCACCCGAGGAAGCGGGGCTCTATGAGCATTGCTGCGCGACCAAGTGGGGGTACACTACTCAGGAGGCAGTTGCTCGCGGAAATCAGGCGGTTCGGCAGGCTACAACAGGCCGAGGCTTCCTCCAGGTGGGGCTCAATTCCATGCTCTTCGTCGCTATTGCGGGACTTGTACACAGCCGAAGGCTGCTTAATCCGCTTGAACACGGCTATCGGAGCCTTCGGCTTGGACAACGCGGGTCACCATATCTGGAGGTGCGCAGAAGCCTTTGAGCGCTTGGATGGTGTGGTTGTTCAAAGCCGATGGATGGGATAATCGGCGGAATGAATAATGGTCTACTAACTGGCAGCACCAACCTAGGTTGGCCTTTGGAGTGATCTTGGTTGCTCAATATATGCGGTGCTGAAGAGGAGATGACATTGCCGAAAGGTACCGGCTATTCCCAATGGGGAAGACTTCCCGAGGTTGTCACAACAAGTACGGTACCAACCAACTTCCAGTTTAGATCGACCCATTTCAGATGACACAGTATCTTGCGAGAGAATGTTGTGTTGCACTAGCTGTGTCGATTTTATTTATACGCCGTTCCGATCAAGTGATGCGGCCTGCCTGGATCATCGGAAGTTAAAGAGGACTAATGACTACATTAAAACCAAAACCTAAACCATTTCCAACGCACCAGCATGGGCACCGATGCAGCAGTAAAGGCTCAGCTTCACATTCGAATCGCAGTCATCCGCCCAAACGCACTCTGGTGGCCTCAGAAAAGGAGAAGATTTTACCCGAGCTACTTCGTCGTTGTATTCCCTATCCGCTCCGCCTCGATCCTCTAGCTGAACGCACTGAGGAAAGGTATCTGGTTTTGACAGACACCGGGCGGTAACTCCGACTTTCGAACCGGAGGAAGGCGAGGTCTCCATGAGACTTGCTGGCGCGACCCAAGTGGAGAATAACACTATTCAGGAGGCAGGTGCTTCGCGAAAAACCAGGCGGTTTCGGCAGGGTTACAACAGGCCGGAGAACTTCCCCCCAGGTGGGGGCTCATTTCCATGGTCTTCGTCGCTATTGCGGGACTTTCACACAGCCGAAGGCTGCTCAATCCGCTTGACACGGCTATCGGAGCCTTCGGCTTGGACAGGGTCACCATATCTGGAGGTGCGCAGAAGCCTTTGAGCGCTTGGATGGTGTGGTTGTTCAAAGCCGATGGATGGGATAATCGGCGGAATGAATAATGGTCTACTGACTGGCAGCACCAACCTAGGTTGGCCTTTGGAGTGATCTTGGTTGCTCAATATATGCGGTGCTGAAGAGGAGATGACATTGCCGAAAGGTACCGGCTATTCCCAATGGGGAAGGCTTCCCGAGGTTGTCACAACAAGTACGTTTCCAACCAACTTCCAGTTTAGAACGACCCATTTCAGATGACACAGTATCTCGCGAGAGAATGTTGTGTTGCACTAGCTGTTTCGATTTTCATTTATACGCGTTCCGGTAAAGAAATGCAGCCTGCCTGGATCATCGGAAGTTAAAGAGGACTAATGACTACATTAAAGCCAAAACCTAAACCGTTTTCCAACTCACCAGCATGGGCACCGATGCAGCCGTAACGGCTCAGCTTCACATTCGAATCGCAGTCATCCGCCCAAACGCACTCTTGTGGCCTCAGAAAGGAGAAGATTTTACCCCTAGCTACTTCGTCGTTGTATTCCCTATCCGCTCCGCCTCGATCCTCTAGCTGAACGTACTGGGGAAGGTAATCTGGTTTTGACAGACACCGGGCGGTACTTCCGCATTCGACCCGAGGAAGTGGGGCTCTATGAGCATTGCTGCGCGACCAAGTGGGAATACACTACTCAGGAGGCAGGTGCTCGCGGAAACCAGGCGGTTCGGCAGGCTACAACAGGCCGAGGCTTCCCCCAGGTGGGGCTCAGTTCCATGGTCTTCGTCGCTATTGCGGGACTTTCACACAGCCAAAGGCTGCTCAATCCGCTTGAACGCGGCTATCGGAGCCTTCGGCTTGGACAACGCGGGTCACCATATCTGGAGGTGCGCAGAAGCCTTTGAGTGCTTGGATGGTGTTGTTGTTCAAAGCCGATGGATGGGATAGTCGGCGGAATGAATAATGGTCTACTTACTGGCAGCACCAACCTAGGTTGGCCTTTGGAGTGATCTTGGTTGCTCAATTAATGCGGTGCTGAAGAGGAGATGACATTGCCGAAAGGTACCGGCTATTCCCAATGGGGAAGGCTTTCCGAGGTTGTCACAACAAGTACGGTACCAACCAACTTCCAGTTTAGAACGACCCATTTCAGATGACACAGTATCTTGCGAGAGAATGTTGTGTTGCACTAGCTGTTTCGTTTTTTCAGGCATCAACAATGTGCGGATCCGTGGAAGTCCTGTACATTATATACGCCTTCCGATAAAGGAATGCAGCCTGCCTGGATCATCGGAAGTTAAAGAGGGCTAATGACTACATTAAAACCAAAACCTAAACCATTTTCCAACGCACCAGCATGGGCACCGATGCAGCAGTAAAGGCTCAGCTTCACATTCGAATCGCGGTCATCCGCCCAAACGCACTCTTGTGGCCTCAGAAAGGAGAAGATTTTACCCCGAGCTACTTCGTCGTTGTATTCCCTATCCGCTCCGTCTCGATCCTCTAGCTGAACGCACTGGGGAAGGTAATCTGGTTTTGACAGACACCGGGCGGTACTTTCGCATTCGACCCGAGGAAGTGGGGCTCTATGAGCATTGCTGCGCGACCAAGTGGGGGTACACTACTCAGGAGGCAGTTGCTCGCGGAAACCAGGCGGTTCGGCAGGCTACAACAGGCCGAGGCTTCCCCCAGGTGAGGCTCAATTCCATGCTCTTCGTCGCTATTGCGGGACTTTCACACAGCCGAAGGCTGCTTAATCCGCTTGAACACGGCTATAGGAGCCTTCGGCTTGGACAACGCGGGTCACCATATCTGGAGGTGCGCAGAAGCCTTTGAGCGCTTGGATGGTGTGGTTGTTCAAAGCCGATGGATGGGATAATCGGCGGAATGAATAATGGTCTACTAACTGGCAGCACCAACCTAGGTTGGCCTTTGGAGTGATCTTGGTTGCTCAATATATGCGGTGCTGAAGAGGGGATGACATTGCCGAAAGGTACCGGCTATTCCCAATGGGGCAGGCTTCCCGAGGTTGTCACAACAAGTACGGTACCAACCAACTTCCAGTTTAGAACGACCCATTTCAGATGACACAGTATCTTGCGAGAGAATGTTGTGTTGCACTAGCTGAATCGTTTTTCCAGGCATCAACAATGTGCGGATCCGTGGAAGTCCTGTACATTATATACGCGTTCCGATAAAGGAATGCAGCCTGCCTGGATCATCGGAAGTTAAAGAGGACTAATGACTACATTAAAGCCAAAACCTAAACCATTTTCCAACGCACCAGCATGGGCACCGATGCAGCAGTAAAGGCTCAGCTTCACATTCGAATCGCGGTCATCCGCCCAAACGCACTCTTGTGGCCTCAGAAAGGAGAAGATTTTACCCCGAGCTACTTCGTCGTTGTATTCCCTATCCGCTCCGTCTCGATCCTCTAGCTGAACGCACTGGGGAAGGTAATCTGGTTTTGACAGACACCGGGCGGTACTTTCGCATTCGACCCGAGGAAGTGGGACTCTATGAGCATTGCTGCGCGACCAAGTGGGGGTACACTACTCAGGAGGCAGTTGCTCGCGGAAACCAGGCGGTTCGGCAGGCTACAACAGGCCGAGGTTTCCCGAGGTGGGGCTCAATTCCATGCTCTTCGTCGCTATTGCGGGACTTTCACACAGCCGAAGACTGCTCAATCCGCTTGAACACGGCTATCGGAGCCTTCGGCTTGGACAACGCGGGTCACCATATCTGGAGGTGCGCAGAATCCTTTGAGCGCTAGGATGGTGTGGTTGTTCAAAGCCGATGGAAGGGATAATCGGCGGAATGAATAATGATCTACTAACTGGCAGCACCAACCTAGGTTGGCCTTTGGAGTGATCTTGGTTGCTCAATATATGCGGTGCTGAAGAGGAGATGACATTGCCGAAAGGTACCGGCTATTCCCAATGGGGAAGGCTTCCCGAGGTTGTCACAACAAGTACGGTACCAACCAACTTCCAGTTTAGAACGACCCATTTCAGATGACACAGTATCTTCCGAGAGAATGTTGTGCTGCACTAGCTGTTTCGTTTTTTCAGGCATCAACAATGTGCGGATCCGTGGAAGTTCTGTACATTATATACGCCTTCCGATAAAGGAATGCAGCCTGCCTGGATCATCGGAAGTTAAAGAGGACTAATGACTACATTAAAGCCAAAACCTAAACCATTTTCCAACGCACCAGCATGGGCACCGATGCAGCAGTAAAGGCTCAGCTTCACATTCGAATCGCGGTCATCCGCCCAAACGCACTCTTGTGGCCTCAGAAAGGAGAAGATTTTACCCCGAGCTACTTCGTCGTTGTATTCCCCATCCGCTCCGCCTCGAACCTCTAGCTGAACGTACTGGGGAAGGTAATCTGGTTTTGACAGACACCGGGCAGTACTTCCGCATTCGACCCGAGGAAGCGGGGCTCTATGAGCATTGCTGCGCGACCAAGTGGGGGTACACTACTCAGGAGGCAGTTGCTCGCGGAAACCAGGCGGTTCGGCAGGCTACAACAGGCCGAGGCTTCCCCCAGGTGGGGCTCAATTCCATGCTCTTCGTCGCTATTGCGGGACTTTCACACAGCCGAAGGCTGCTCAATCAGCCTGAACACGGCTATCGGAGCCTTCGGCTTGGACAACGCGGGTCACCATATCTGGAGGTGCGCAGAAGCCTTTGAGCGCTAGGATGGTGTGATTGTTCAAAGCCGATGGATGTGATATTCGGCGGAATGAATAATGGTCTACTAACTGGCAGCACCAACCTAGGTTGGCCTTTGGAGTGATCTTGGTTGCTCAATATATGCGGTGCTGAAGAGGAGATGACATTGCCGAAAGGTACCGGCTATTCCCAATGGGGAAGGCTTCCCGAGGTTGTCACAACAAGTACGGTACCAACCAACTTCCAGTTTAGAACGACCCATTTCAGATGACACAGTATCTTCCGAGAGAATGTTGTGCTGCACTAGCTGTTTCGATTTTCCAGGCACCAACAATGTGCGGATCCGTGGAAGTCCTGTACATTATATACGCGTTCCGATAAAGGAATGCAGCCTGCCTGGATCATCGGAAGTTAAAGAGGACTAATGACTACATTAAAGCCAAAACCTAAACCATTTTCCAACGCACCAGCATGGGCACCGATGCAGCAGTAAAGGCTCAGCTTCACGTTCGAATCGCAGTCATCCGCCCAAACGCACTCTTGTGGCCTCAGAAAGGAGAAGATTTTACCCCGAGCTACTTCGTCGTTGTATTCCCTATCCGCTCCGCCTCGATCCTCTAGCTGAACGCACTGGGGAAGGTAATCTGGTTTTGACAGACACCGGGCGGTACTTCCGCATTCGACCCGAGGGAAGCTGTGCCTCTTTGAGGCTGGGGGGCGCCGCCCATGCTGGGTGCCGTTCTTCACGACCCAGTTCTTCGTGGAAACCGTGCGGTTTGCCAGGGCTACACCAGCCCGAGTTTCCCGAGGTGGGGCTCAATTCCATGCTCTTCGTCGCTATTGCGGGACTTTCACACAGCCGAAGGCTGCTCAATCCGCTTGAACACGGCTATCGGAGCCTTCGGCTTGGACAACGCGGGTCACCATATCTGGAGGTGCGCAGAAGCCTTTGAGCGCTTGGATGGTGTGGTTGTTCAAAGCCGATGGATGGGATAATCGGCGGAATGAATAATGGTCTACTAACTGGCAGCACCAACCTAGGTTGGCCTTTGGAGTGATCTTGGTTGCTCAATATATGCGGTGCTGAAGAGGAGATGACATTGCCGAAAGGTACCGGCTATTCCCAATGGGGAAGGCTTCCCGAGGTTGTCACAACAAGTACGGTACCAACCAACTTCCAGTTTAGAACGACCCATTTCAGATGACACAGTATCTTGCGAGAGAATGTTGTGTTGCACTAGCTGTTTCGATTTTCATTTACACGCGTTCCGATAAAGGAATGCAGCCTGCCTGGATCATCGGAAGTTAAAGAGGACTAATGACTACATTAAAGCCAAAACCTTAACCATTTTCCAACTCACCAACATGGGCACCGATGCAGCCGTAACGGCTCAGCTTCCCATTCGAATCGCAGTCATCCGCCCAAACGCACTCTTGTGGCCTCTGAAAGGAGAAGATTTTACCCCGAGCTACTTCGTCGTTGTATTCCCTATCCGCTCTGCCTCGAACCTCTAGCTGAACACACTGGGGAAGGTAATCTGGTTTTGACAGACACCGGGCGGTACTTCCGCATTCGACCCGAGGAAGCGGGGCTCTATGAGCATTGCTGCGCGACCAAGTGGGGGTACACTACTCAGGAGGCAGTTGCTCGCGGAAACCAGGCGGTTCGGCAGGCTACAACAGACCGAGGTTTCCCCCAGGTGGGGCTCAATTTCATGCTCTTCGTTGCTATTGCGGGACTTTCACACAGCCGAAGGCTGCTCAATCAGCTTGAACACGGCTATCGGAGCCTTCGGCTTGGACAACGCGGGTCACCATATCTGGAGGTGCGCAGAAGCCTTTGAGCGCTTGGATGGTGTGATTGTTCAAAGCCGATGGATGGGATAATCGGCGGAATGAATAATGGTCTACTAACTGGCAGCATCAACCTAGGTTGGCCTTTGGAGTGATCTTGGTTGCTCAATATATGCGGTGCTGAAGAGGGGATGACATTGCCGAAAGGTACCGGCTATTCCCAATGGGGAAGGCTTCCCGAGATTGTCACAACAAGTACGGTACCAACCAACTTCCAGTTTAGAACGACCCATTTCAGATGACACAGTATCTTGCGAGAGAATGTTGTGTTGCACTAGCTGTTTCGATTTTCCAGGCATCAACAATGTGCGGATCCGTGGAAGTCCTGTACATTATATACGCGTTCCGATAAAGGAATGCAGCCTGCCTGGATCATCGGAAGTTAAAGAGGACTAATGACTACATTAAAGCCAAAACCTAAACCATTTTCCAACTCACCAGCATGGGCACCGATGCAGCCGTAACGGCTCAGCTTTACGTTCGAAGCGCAGTCATCCGCCCAAACGCACTCTTGTGGCCTCCGAAAGGAGAAGATTTTACCCCGAGCTACTTCGTCGTTGTATTCCCTATCCGCTCCGCCTCGATCCTCTAGCTGAACGCACTGGGGAAGGTAATCTGGTTTTGACAGACACCGGGCGGTACTTCCGCATTCGACCCGAGGAAGTGGGGCTCTATGAGCATTGCTGCGCGACCAAGTGGGGGTACACCAGGAGGCAGTTGCTCGCGGAACCAGGCGGTTCGGCAGGCTACAACAGGCCGAGGTTTCCTCCAGGTGGGGCTCAATTCCATGCTCTTCGTCGCTCTTGCGGGACTTGTACACAGTCGAAGGCTGCTCAATCAGCTTGAACACGGCTATCGGAGCCTTCGGCTTGGACAACGCGGGTCACCATATCTGGAGGTGCGCAGAATCCTTTGAGCGCTAGGATTGTGTGGTTGTTCAAAGCCGATGGAATGAGATAATCGGCGGAATGAATAATGGTCTACTAACTGGCAGCACCAACCTAGGTTGGCCTTTGGAGTGATCTTGGTTGCTCAATTAATGCGGTGCTGAAGAGGAGATGACATTGCCGAAAGGTACCGGCTATTCCCAATGGGGAAGGCTTCCCGAGGTTGTCACAACAAGTACGGTACCAACCAACTTCCAGTTTAGAGCGACCCATTTCAGATGACACAGTATCTTGCGAGAGAATGTTGTGTTGCACTAGCTGTTTCGATTTTCCAGGCATCAACAATGTGCGGATCCGTGGAAGTCCTGTACATTATATACGCGTTCCGATAAAGGAATGCAGCCTGCCTGGATCATCGGAAGTTAAAGAGGACTAATGACTACATTAAAGCCAAAACCTAAACCATTTTCCAACTCACCAGCATGGGCACCGATGCAGCAGTAAAGGCTCAGCTTCACGTTCGAATCGCAGTCATCCGCCCAAACGCACTCTTGCGGCCTCAGAAAGGAGAAGATTTTACCCCGAGCTACTTCGTCGTTGTATTCCCTATCCGCTCCGCCTCGATCCTCTAGCTGAACGCACTGGGGAAGGTAATCTGGTTTTGACAGACACCGGGCGGTACTTCCGCATTCGACCCGAGGAAGCGGGGCTCTATGAGCATTGCTGCGCGACCAAGTGGGGGTACACTACTCAGGAGGCAGTTGCTCGCGGAAACCAGGCGGTTCGGCAGGCTACAACAGGCCGAGGCTTCCTCCAGGTGGGGCTCAATTCCATGCTCTTCGTCGCTATTGCGGGACTTTCACACAGCCGAAGGCTGCTCAATCAGCCTGAACACGGCTATCGGAGCCTTCGGCTTGGACAACGCCGGTCACCATATCTGGAGGTGCGCAGAAGCCTTTGAGCGCTCGGATGGTGTGGTTGTTCAAAGCCGATGGATGGGATAATCGGCGGAATGAATAATGGTCTACTAACTGGCAGCACCAACCTAGGTTGGCCTTTGGAGTGATCTTGGTTGCTCAATATATGCGGTGCTGAAGAGGAGATGACATTGCCGAAAGGTACCGGCTATTCCCAATGGGGAAGGCTTCCCGAGGTTGTCACAACAAGTACGGTACCAACCAACTTCCAGTTTAGAACGACCCATTTCAGATGACACAGTATCTTGCGAGAGAATGTTGTGTTGCACTAGCTGTTTCGATTTTCATTTACACGCGTTCCGATAAAGGAATGCAGCCTGCCTGGATCATCGGAAGTTAAAGAGGACTAATGACTACATTAAAGCCAAAACCTAAACCATTTTCCAACTCACCAGCATGGGCACCGATGCAGCAGTAAAGGCTCAGCTTCACGTTCGAATCGCAGTCATCCGCCCAAACGCACTCTTGTGGCCTCAGAAAGGAGAAGATTTTACCCCGAGCTACTTCGTCGTTGTATTCCCTATCCGCTCCGCCTCGATCCTCTAGCTGAACGCACTGGGGAAGGTAATCTGGTTTTGACAGACACCGGGCGGTACTTCCGCATTCGACCCGAGGAAGCGGGGCTCTATGAGCATTGCTGCGCGACCAAGTGGGGGTACACTACTCAGGAGGCAGTTGCTCGCGGAAACCAGGCGGTTCGGCAGGCTACAACAGGCCGAGGCTTCCCCCAGGTGGGGCTCAATTCCATGCTCTTCGTCGCTATTGCGGGACTTTCACACAGCCGAAGGCTGCTCAATCAGCTTGAACACGGCTATCGGAGCCTTCGGCTTGGACAACGCGGGTCACCATATCTGGAGGTGCGCAGAAGCCTTTGAGCGCTTGGATGGTGTGGTTGTTCAAAGCCGATGGATGTGATAATCGGCGGAATGAGTAATGGTCTACTAACTGGCAGCACCAACCTAGGTTGGCCTTTGGAGTGATCTTGGTTGCTCAATATATGCGGTGCTGAAGAGGAGATGACATTGCCGAAAGGTACCGGCTATTCCCAATGGGGAAGGCTTCCCGAGGTTGTCACAACAAGTACGGTACCAGCCAACTTCCAGTTTAGATCGACCCATTTCAGATGACACAGTATCTTGCGAGAGAATGTTGTGTTGCACTAGCTGTGTCGATTTTCATATATACGCGTTCCGATAAAGAAATGCAGCCTGCCTGGATCATCGGAAGTTAAAGAGGACTAATGACTACATTAAAGCCAAAACCTAAAACCATTTTCCAACTCACCAGCATGGGCACCGATGCAGCAGTAAAGGCTCAGCTTCACATTCGAATCGCAGTCATCCGCCCAAACGCACTCTTGTGGCCTCAGAAAGGAGAAGATTTTACCCCGAGCTACTTCGTCGTTGTATTCCCTATCCGCTCCGCCTCGATCCTCTAGCTGAACGCACTGGGGAAGGTAATCTGGTTTTGACAGACACCGGGCGGTACTTCCGCATTCGACCCGAGGAAGCGGGGCTCTATGAGCATTGCTGCGCGACCAAGTGGGGGTACACTACTCAGGAGGCAGTTGCTCGCGGAAACCAGGCGGTTCGGCAGGCTACAACAGGCCGAGGCTTCCTCCAGGTGGGGCTCAATTCCATGCTCTTCGTCGCTATTGCGGGACTTTCACACAGCCGAAGGCTGCTCAATCAGCCTGAACACGGCTATCGGAGCCTTCGGCTTGGACAACGCGGGTCACCATATCTGGAGGTGCGCAGAAGCCTTTGAGCGCTCGGATGGTGTGGTTGTTCAAAGCCGATGGATGGGATAATCGGCGGAATGAATAATGGTCTACTAACTGGCAGCACCAACCTAGGTTGGCCTTTGGAGTGATCTTGGTTGCTCAATATATGAGGTGCTGAAGAGGAGATGACATTGCCGAAAGGTACCGGCTATTCCCAATGGGGAAGGCTTCCCGAGGTTGTCACAACAAGTACGGTACCAACCAACTTCCAGTTTAGAACGACCCATTTCAGATGACACAGTATCTTGCGAGAGAATGTTGTGTTGCACTAGCCGTTTCGATTTTCATTTATACGCGTTCCGATAAAGAAATGCAGCCTGCCTGGATCATCGGAAGTTAAAGAGGACTAATGACTACATTAAAGCCAAAACCTAAACCATTTTCCAACTCACCAGCATGGGCACCGATGCAGCAGTAAAGGCTCAGCTTCACATTCGAATCGCAGTCATCCGCCCAAACGCACTCTTGTGGCCTCAGAAAGGAGAAGATTTTACCCCGAGCTACTTCGTCGTTGTATTCCCTATCCGCTCCGCCTCGATCCTCTAGCTGAACGCACTGGGGAAGGTAATCTGGTTTTGACAGACACCGGGCGGTACTTCCGCATTCGACCCGAGGAAGCGGGGCTCTATGAGCATTGCTGCGCGACCAAGTGGGGGTACACTACTCAGGAGGCAGTTGCTCGCGGAAACCAGGCGGTTCGGCAGGCTACAACAGGCCGAGGCTTCCTCCAGGTGGGGCTCAATTCCATGCTCTTCGTCGCTATCGCGGGACTTTCACACAGCCGAAGGCTGCTCAATTAGCTTGAACACGGCTATCGGAGCCTTCGGCTTGGACAACGCGGGTCACCATATCTGGAGGTGCGCAGAATCCTTTGAGCGCTTGGATGGTGTGGTTGTTCAAAGCCGATGGATGGGATAATCGGCGGAATGAATAATGGTCTACTAACTGGCAGCACCAACCTAGGTTGGCCTTTGGAGTGATCTTGGTTGCTCAATATATGCGGTGCTGAAAAGGAGATGACATTGCCGAAAGGTACCGGCTATTCCCAATGGGGAAGGCTTCCCGAGGTTGTCACAACAAGTACGGTACCAACCAACTTCCAGTTTCGAACGACCCATTTCAGATGACACAGTATCTTGCGAGAGAATATTGTGTTGCACTAGCTGTTTCGTTTTTTCAGGCATCAACAATGTGCGGATCCGTGGAAGTCCTGTACATTATATACGCCTTCCGATAAAGGAATGCAGCCTGCCTGGATCATCGGAAGTTAAAGAGGGCTAATGACTACATTAAAGCCAAAACCTAAACCATTTTCCAACGCACCAGCATGGGCACCGATGCAGCAGTAAAGGCTCAGCTTCACATTCGAATCGCAGTCATCCGCCCAAACGCACTCTTGTGGCCTCAGAAAGGAGAAGATTTTACCCCGAGCTACTTCGTCGTTGTATTCCCTATCCGCTCCGCCTCGATCCTCTAGCTGAACGCACTGGGGAAGGTAATCTGGTTTTGACAGACACCGGGCGGTACTTCCGCATTCGACCCGAGGAAGCGGGGCTCTATGAGCATTGCTGCGCGACCAAGTGGGGGTACACTACTCAGGAGGCAGTTGCTCGCGGAAACCAGGCGGTTCGGCAGGCTACAACAGGCCGAGGTTTCCTCCAGGTGGGGCTCAATTCCATGCTCTTCGTCGCTATTGCGGGACTTTCACACAGCCGAAGGCTGCTCAATCAGCCTGAACACGGCTATCGGAGCCTTCGGCTTGGACAACGCCGGTCACCATATCTGGAGGTGCGCAGAAGCCTTTGAGCGCTTGGATGGTGTGGTTGTTCAAAGCCGATGGATGGGATAATCGGCGGAATGAATAATGGTCTACTAACTGGCAGCACCAACCTAGGTTGGCCTTTGGAGTGATCTTGGTTGCTCAATATATGCGGTGCTGAAGAGGAGATGACATTGCCGAAAGGTACCGGCTATTCCCAATGGGGAAGGCTTCCCGAGATTGTCACAACAAGTACAGTACCAATCAACTTCCAGTTCAGAACGACCCATTTCAGATGACACAGTATCTTGCGAGAGAATGCTGTGTTGCACTAGCCGTTTCGATTTTCATTTATACGCGTTCCGATAAAGAAATGCAGCCTGCCTGGATCATCGGAAGTTAAAGAGGACTAATGACTACATTAAAGCCAAAACCTAAACCATTTTCCAACGCACCAGCATGGGCACCGATGCAGCAGTAAAGGCTCAGCTTCACGTTCGAATCGCAGTCATCCGCCCAAACGCACTCTTGTGGCCTCAGAAAGGAGAAGATTTTACCCCGAGCTACTTCGTCGTTGTATTCCCTGTCCGCTCCGCCTCGATCCTCTAGCTGAACGCACTGGGGAAGGTAATCTGGTTTTGACAGACACCGGGCGGTACTTCCGCATTCGACCTGATGAAGCGGGGCTCTATGAGCATTGCTGCGCGACCAAGTGGGGGTACACTACTCAGGAGGCAGTTGCTCGCGGAAACCAGGCGGTTCGGCAGGCTACAACAGGCCGAGGCTCCCCCCATGTGGGGCTCAATATCAGGCTCTTCGTCGCTATTGCGGGACTTTCACACAGCCGAAGGCTGCTCAATCAGCTTGAACACGGCTATCGGAGCCTTCGGCTTGGACAACGCGGGTCACCATATCTGGAGGTGCGCAGAAGCCTTTGAGCGCTTGGATGGTGTGGTTGTTCAAAGCCGATGGATGGGATAATCGGCGGAATGAATAATGGTCTACTAACTGGCAGCACCAACCTAGGTTGGCCTTTGGAGTGATCTTGGTTGCTCAATATATGCGGTGCTGAAGAGGAGATGACATTGCCGAAAGGTACCGGCTATTCCCAATGGGGAAGGCTTCCCGAGGTTGTCACAACAAGTACGGTACCAACCAACTTCCAGTTTAGAACGACCCATTTCAGATGACACAGTATCTTGCGAGAGAATGTTGTGTTGCACTAGCTGTTTCGATTTTCATTTATACGCGTTCCGATAAAGGAACGCAGCCTGCCTGGATCATCGGAAGTTAAAGAGGACTAATGACTACATTAAAGCCAAAACCTAAACCATTTTCCAACTCACCAGCATGGGCACCGATGCAGCAGTAAAGGCTCAGCTTCACGTTCGAATCGCAGTCATCCGCCCAAACGCACTCTTGTGGCCTCAGAAAGGAGAAGATTTTACCCCGAGCTACTTCGTCGTTGTATTCCCTATCCGCTCCGCCTCGATCCTCTAGCTGAACGCACTGGGGAAGGTAATCTGGTTTTGACAGACACCGGGCGGTACTTCCGCATTCGACCCGAGGAAGCGGGGCTCTATGAGCATTGCTGCGCGACCAAGTGGGGGTACACTACTCAGGAGGCAGGTGCTCGCGGAAACCAGGCGGTTCGGCAGGCTACAACAGGCCGAGACTTCCCCCAGGTGGGGCTCAATTCCATGCTCTTCGTCGCTATTGCGGGACTTTCACACAGCCGAAGGCTGCTCAATCCGCTTGAACACGGCTATCGGAGCCTTCGGCTTGGATAACGCGGGTCACCATATCTGGAGGTGCGCAGAAGCCTTTGAGCGCTTGGATGGTGTGGTTGTTTAAAGCCGATGGATGGGATAATCGGCGGAATGAATAATGGTCTACTAACTGGCAGCACCAACCTAGGTTGGCCTTTGGAGTGATCTTGGTTGCTCAATATATGCGGTGCTGAAGAGGAGATGACATTGCCGAAAGGTACCGGCTATTCCCAATGGGGAAGGCTTCCCGAGGTTGTCACAACAAGTACGGTACTAACCAACTTCCAGTTTAGAACGACCCATTTCAGATGACACAGTATCTTGCGAGAGAATGTTGTGTTGCACTAGCCGTTTCGATTTTCATTTATACGCGTTCCGATAAAGAAATGCAGCCTGCCTGGATCATCGGAAGTTAAAGAGGACTAATGACTACATTAAAGCCAAAACCTAAACCATTTTCCAACTCACCAGCATGGGCACCGATGCAGCAGTAAAGGCTCAGCTTCACGTTCGAATCGCAGTCATCCGCCCAAACGCACTCTTGTGGCCTCAGAAAGGAGAAGATTTTACCCCGAGCTACTTCGTCGTTGTATTCCCTATCCGCTCCGCCTCGATCCTCTAGCTGAACGCACTGGGGAAGGTAATCTGGTTTTGACAGACACCGGGCAGTACTTCCGCATTCGACCCGAGGAAGCGGGGCTCTATGAGCATTGCTGCGCGACCAAGTGGGGGTACACTACTCAGGAGGCAGTTGCTCGCGGAAACCAGGCGGTTCGGCAGGCTACAACAGGCCGAGGCTTCCCCCAGGTGGGGCTCAATTCCATGCTCTTCGCCGCTATTGCGGGACTTTCACACAGCCGAAGGCTGCTCAATCAGCTTGAACACGGCTATCGGAGCCTTCGGCTTGGACAACGCGGGTCACCATATCTGGAGGTGCGCAGAAGCCTTTGAGCGCTTGGATGGTGTGGTTGTTCAAAGCCGATGGATGAGATAATCAGCGGAATGAATAATGGTCTACTAACTGGCAGCACCAACCTAGGTTGGCCTTTGGAGTGATCTTGGTTGCTCAATATATGCGGTGCTGAAGAGGAGATGACATTGCCGAAAGGTACCGGCTATTCCCAATGGGGAAGGCTTCCCGAGGTTGTCACAACAAGTACGGTACCAACCAACTTCCAGTTCAGAACGACCCATTTCAGATGACACAGTATCTTGCGAGAGAATGTTGTGTTGCACTAGCTGTTTCGATTTTATTTATACGCGTTCCGATAAAGGAATGCAGCCTGCCTGGATCATCGGAAGTTAAAGAGGACTAATGACTACATTAAAGCCAAAACCTAAACCATTTTCCAACGCACCAGCATGGGCACCGATGCAGCAGTAAAGGCTCAGCTTCACATTCGAATCGCGGTCATCCGCCCAAACGCACTCTTGTGGCCTCAGAAAGGAGAAGATTTTACCCCGAGCTACTTCGTCGTTGTATTCCCTATCCCGCTCTGCCTCGATCCTCTAGCTGAACGCACTGGGGAAGGTAATCTGGTTTTGACAGACACCGGGCGGTACTTCCGCATTCGACCCGAGGAAGCGGGGCTCTATGAGCATTGCTGCGCGACCAAGTGGGGGTACACTACTCAGGAGGCAGTTGCTCGCGGAAACCAGGCGGTTCGGCAGGCTACAACAGGCCGAGGCTTCCCCCAGGTGGGGCTCAATTCCATGCTCTTCGTCGCTATTGCGGGACTTTCACACAGCCGAAGGCTGCTCAATCAGCCTGAACACGGCTATCGGGAGCTTCGGCTTGGACAACGCGGGTCACCATATCTGGAGGTGCGCAGAAGCCTTTGAGCGCTTGGATGGTGTGGTTGTTCAAAGCCGATGGATGGGATAATCGGCGGAATGAATAATGGTCTACTAACTGGCAGCACCAACCTAGGTTGGCCTTTGGAGTGATCTTGGTTGCTCAATATATGCGGTGCTGAAGAGGAGATGACATTGCCGAAAGGTACCGGCTATTCCCAATGGGGAAGGCTTCCCGAGGTTGTCACAACAAGTACGGTACCAACCAACTTCCAGTTTAGAACGACCCATTTCAGATGACACAGTATCTTGCGAGAGAATGTTGTGTTGCACTAGCCGTTTCGATTTTCATTTATACGCGTTCCGATAAAGAAATGCAGCCTGCCTGGATCATCGGAAGTTAAAGAGGACTAATGACTACATTAAAGCCAAAACCTAAACCATTTTCCAACTCACCAGCATGGGCACCGATGCAGCAGTAAAGGCTCAGCTTCACATTCGAATCGCAGTCATCCGCCCAAACGCACTCTTGTGGCCTCAGAAAGGAGAAGATTTTACCCCGAGCTACTTCGTCGTTGTATTCCCTATCCGCTCCGCCTCGATCCTCTAGCTGAACGCACTGGGGAAGGTAATCTGGTTTTTGACAGACACAGGGCAGTACTTCCGCATTCTACCACGAGGAAGCGGGGCTCTATGAGCATTGCTGCGCGACGCACGAGTGGGTACACTACTCAGGAGGCAGTTGCTCGCGGAAACCAGGCGGTTCGGCAGGCTACAACAGGCCGAGGCTTCCTCCAGGTGGGGCTCAATTCCATGCTCTTCGTCGCTATTGCGGGACTTGTACACAGCCGAAGGCTGCTCAATCAGCTTGAACACGGCTATCGGAGCCTTCGGCTTGGACAACGCCGGTCACCATATCTGGAGGTGCGCAGAAGCCTTTGAGCGCTTGGATGGTGTTGTTCAAAGCCGATGGATGGGATAATCAGCGGAATGAATAATGGTCTACTAACTGGCAGCACCAACCTAGGTTGGCCTTTGGAGTGATCTTGGCTGCTCAATATATGCGGTGCTGAAGAGGAGATGACATTACCGAAAGGTACCGGCTATTCCCAATGGGGAAGGCTTCCCGAGGTTGTCACAACAAGTACGGTACCAACCAACTTCCAGTTTAGAACGACCCATTTCAGATGACACAGTATCTTGCGAGAGAATGTTGTGTTGCACTAGCTGTTTCGATTTTCCAGGCATCAACAATGTGCGGATCCGTGGAAGTCCTGTACATTATATACGCGTTCCGATAAAGGAATGCAGCCTGCCTGGATCATCGGAAGCTAAAGAGGACTAATGACTACATTAAAGCCAAACCCTAAACCATTTTCCAACGCACCAGCATGGGCACCGATGCAGCAGTAAAGGCTCAGCTTCACGTTCGAATCGCAGTCATCCGCCCAAACGCACTCTTGTGGTTTCAGAAAGGAGAAGATTTTACCCCGAGCTACTTCGTCGTTGTATTCCCTATCCGCTCCGCCTCGATCCTCTAGCTGAACGCACTGGGGAAGGTAATCTGGTTTTGACAGACACCGGGCGGTACTTCCACATTCGACCCGAGGAAGCGGGGCTCTATGAGCATTGCTGCGCGACCAAGTGGGGGTACACTACTCAGGAGGCAGTTGCTCGCGGAAACCAGGCGGTTCGGCAGGCTACAACAGGCCGAGACTTCCCCCAGGTGGGGCTCATTTCCATGGTCTTCGTCGCTATTGCGGGACTTTCACAAAGCTAAAGTCTGCTCAATCCGCTTGAACACGGCTATCGGAGCCTTCGGCTTGGACAACGCGGGTCACCATATCTGGAGGTGCGCAGAAGCCTTTGAGCGCTTGGATGGTGTGGTTGTTCAAAGCCGATGGATGGGATAATCGGCGGAATGAATAATGGTCTACTAACTGGCAGCACCAACCTAGGTTGGCCTTTGGAGTGATCTTGGTTGCTCAATATATGCGGTGCTGAAGAGAAGATGACATTGCCGAAAGGTACCGGCTATTCCCAATGGGGAAGGCTTCCCGAGGTTGTCACAACAAGTACGGTACCAACCAACTTCCAGTTTAGAACGACCCATTTCAGATGACACAGTATCTTGCGAGAGAATGTTGTGTTGCACTAGCTGTTTCGATTTTCCAGGCATCAACAATGTGCGGATCCGTGGAAGTCCTGTACATTATATACGCGTTCCGATAAAGGAATGCAGCCTGCCTGGATCATCGGAAGTTAAAGAGGACTAATGACTACATTAAAGCCAAAACCTAAACCATTTTCCAACTCACCAGCATGGGCACCGATGCAGCAGTAAAGGCTCAGCTTCACATTCGAATCGCAGTCATCCGCCCAAACGCACTCTTGTGGCCTCAGAAAGGAGAAGATTTTACCCCGAGCTACTTCGTCGTTGTATTCCCTATCCGCTCCGCCTCGATCCTCTAGCTGAACGCACTGGGGAAGGTAATCTGGTTTTGACAGACACTGGGCGGTACTTCCGCATTCGACCCGAGGAAGCGGGGCTCTATGAGCATTGCTGCGCGACCAAGTGGGGGTACACTACTCAGGAGGCAGTTGCTCGCGGAAACCAGGCGGTTCGGCAGGCTACAACAGGCCGAGGTTTCCTCCAGGTGGGGCTCAATTCCATGCTCTTCGTCGCTATTGCGGGACTATTCCACAGCCGAAGGCTGCTCAATCAGCTTGAACACGGGCTATCGGAGCCTTCGGCTTGGACAACGCGGGTCACCATATCTGGAGGTGCGCAGAAGCCTTTGAGTGCTTGGATGGTGTGGTTGTTCAAAGCCGATGGATGGGATAATCGGCGGAATGAATAATGGTCTACTAACTGGCAGCACCAACCTAGGTTGGCCTTTGGAGTGATCTTGGTTGCTCAATATATGCGGTGCTGAAGAGGAGATGACATTGCCGAAAGGTACCGGCTATTCCCAATGGGGAAGGCTTCCCGAGGTTGTCACAACAAGTACGGTACCAACCAACTTCCAGTTTAGAACGACCCATTTCAGATGACACAGTATCTTGCGAGAGAATGTTGTGTTGCACTAGCTGTTTCGATTTTCCAGGCATCAACAATGTGCGGATCCGTGGAAGTCCTGTACATTATATACGCGTTCCGATAAAGGAATGCAGCCTGCCTGGATCATCGGAAGTTAAAGAGGACTAATGACTACATTAAAGCCAAAACCTAAACCATTTTCCAACGCACCAGCATGGGCACCGATGCAGCAGTAAAGGCTCAGCTTCACGTTCGAATCGCAGTCATCCGCCCAAACGCACTCTTGTGGCCTCAGAAAGGAGAAGATTTTACCCCGAGCTACTTCGTCGTTGTATTCCCTATCCGCTCCGCCTCGATCCTCTAGCTGAACGCACTGGGGAAGGTAATCTGGTTTTGACAGACACCGGGCGGTACTTCCACATTCGACCCGAGGAAGCGGGGCTCTATGAGCATTGCTGCGCGACCAAGTGGGGGTACACTACTCAGGAGGCAGTTGCTCGCGGAAACCAGGCGGTTCGGCAGGCTACAACAGGCCGAGGTTTCCTCCAGGTGGGGCTCAATTCCATGCTCTTCGTCGCTATTGCGGGACTTTCCCACAGCCGAAGGCTGCTCAATCAGCTTGAACACGGCTATCGGAGCCTTCGGCTTGGACAACGCCGGTCACCGTATCTGGAGGTGCGCAGAAGCCTTTGAGCACTAGGATTGTGTGGTTGTTCAAAGCCGATGGATGAGATAATCGGCGGAATGAATAATGGTCTACTAACTGGCAGCACCAACCTAGGTTGGTCGTTGGAGTGATCTTGGTTGCTCAATATATGCGGTGCTGAAGAGGAGATGACATTGCCGAAAGGTACCGGCTATTCCCTATGGGGAAGGCTTCCCGAGATTGTCACAACAAGTACGGCACCAACCAACTTCCAGTTTAGAACGACCCATTTCAGATGACACAGTATCTTGCGAGAGAATGTTGTGTTGCACTAGCTGTTTCGATTTTCCAGGCATCAACAATGTGCGGATCCGTGGAAGTCCTGTACATTATATACGCGTTCCGATAAAGGAATGCAGCCTGCCTGGATCATCGGAAGTTAAAGAGGACTAATGACTACATTAAAGCCAAAACCTAAACCATTTTCCAACGCACCAGCATGGGCACCGATGCAGCAGTAAAGGCTCAGCTTCACATTCGAATCGCAGTCATCCGCCCAAACGCACTCTTGTGGCCTCCGAAAGGAGAAGATTTTACCCCGAGCTACTTCGTCGCTGTATCCCCTATCCGCTCCGCCTCGATCCTCTAGCTGAACGCACTGGGGAAGGTCATCTGGTTTTGACAGACACCGGGCGGTACTTCCGCATTCGACCCGAGGAAGCGGGGCTCTATGAGCATTGCTGCGCCACCAAGTGGGGGTACACTACTCAGGAGGCAGTTGCTCGCGGAAACCAGGCGGTTCGGCAGGCTACAACAGGCCGAGGCTTCCAGCAGGTGGGGCTCAATTCCATGCTCTTCGTCGCTATTGCGGGACTTTCACACAGCCGAAGGCTGCTCAATCAGCTTGAATACGGCTATCGGAGCCTTCGGCTTGGACAACGCGGGTCACCATATTTGGAGGTGCGCAGAAGCCTTTGAGCGCTTGGATGGTGTGGTTGTTCAAAGCCGATGGATGGGATAATCGGCGGAATGAATAATGGTCTACTAACTGGTAGCACCAACCTAGGTTGGCCTTTGGAGTTATCTTGGTTGCTCAATTAATGCGGTGCTGAAGAGGAGATGACATTGCCGAAAGGTACCGGCTATTCCCAATGGGGAAGGCTTCCCGAGATTGTCACAACAAGTACGGTAACAACCAACCTCTAGTTTAGAACGACCCATTTCAGATGACACAGTATCTTGCGAGAGAATGTTGTGTTGCACTAGCTGTTTCGATTTTCCAGGTATCAACAATGTGCGGATCCGTGGAAGTCCTGTACATTATATAGGCGTTCCGATATAGGAATGCAGCCTGCCTGGATCATCGGAAGTTAAAGAGGACTAATGACTACATTAAAGCCAAAACCTAAACCATTTTCCAACTCACCAGCATGGGCACCGATGCAGCAGTAAAGGCTCAGCTTCACATTCGAATCGCAGTCATCCGCCCAAACGCACTCTTGTGGCCTCAGAAAGGAGAAGATTTTACCCCGAGCTACTTCGTCGTTGTATTCCCTATCCGCTCCGCCTCGATCCTCTAGCTGAACGCACTGGGGAAGGTAATCTGGTTTTGACAGACACTGGGCGGTACTTCCGCATTCGACCCGAGGAAGCGGGGCTCTATGAGCATTGCTGCGCGACCAAGTGGGGGTACACTACTCAGGAGGCAGTTGCTCGCGGAAACCAGGCGGTTCGGCAGGCTACAACAGGCCGAGGTTTCCTCCAGGTGGGGCTCAATTCCATGCTCTTCGTCGCTATTGCGGGACTTTCCCACAGCCGAAGGCTGCTCAATCAGCTTGAACACGGCTATCGGAGCCTTCGGCTTGGACAACGCCGGTCACCGTATCTGGAGGTGCGCAGAAGCCTTTGAGCACTAGGATTGTGTGGTTGTTCAAAGCCGATGGATGAGATAATCGGCGGAATGAATAATGGTCTACTAACTGGCAGCACCAACCTAGGTTGGTCGTTGGAGTGATCTTGGTTGCTCAATATATGCGGTGCTGAAGAGGAGATGACATTGCCGAAAGGTACCGGCTATTCCCAATGGGGAAGGCTTCCCGAGGTTGTCACAACAAGTACAGTACCACCCAACTTCCAGTTTAGAACGACCCATTTCAGATGACACAGTATCTTGCGAGAGAATGTTGTGTTGCACTAGCTGTTTCGATTTTCCAGGCATCAACAATGTGCGGATCCGTGGAAGTCCTGTACATTATATACGCGTTCCGATAAAGGAATGCAGCCTGCCTGGATCATCGGAAGTTAAAGAGGACTAATGACTACATTAAAGCCAAAACCTAAACCATTTTCCAACGCACCAGCATGGGCACCGATGCAGCAGTAAAGGTTCAGCTTCACATTCGAATCGCAGTCATCCGCCCAAACGCACTCTTGTGGCCTCAGAAAGGAGAAGATTTTACCCCGAGCTACTTCGTCGTTGTATTCCCTATCCGCTCTGCCTCGATCCTCTAGCTGAACGCACTGGGGAAGGTAATCTGGTTTTGACAGACACCGGGCGGTACTTCCGCATTCGACCCGAGGAAGCGGGGCTCTATGAGCATTGCTGCGCGACCAAGTGGGGGTACACTACTCAGGAGGCAGTTGCTCGCGGAAACCAGGCGGTTCGGCAGGCTACAACAGGCCGAGGTTTCCCCCAGGTAGGGCTCAATTCCATGCTCTTCGTCGCTATTGCCGAGACTTTCACACAGCCGAAGGCTGCTCAATTAGCTTGAACGAGGGTGATCGGAGCTTCGGCTTGGACAACGCCGGTCACCATATTTGGAGGCGCGCAGAAGCCTTTGAGCGCTTGGATGGTGTGGATTTTCAAAGCCGATGGATGGGATAATCGGCGGAATGAATAATGGTCTACTAACTGGCAGCACCAACCTAGGTTGGCCTTTGGAGTGATCTTGGTTGCTCAATATATGCGGTGCTGAAGAGGAGATGACATTGCCGAAAGGTACCGGCTATTCCCAATGGGGAAGGCTTCCCGAGATTGTCACAACAAGTACGGTACCAACCAGCTTCCAGTTTAGAGCGACCCATTTCAGATGACACAGTATCTTGCGAGAGAATGTTGTGTTGCACTAGCTGTTTCGATTTTCCAGGCATCAACAATGTGCGGATCCGTGGAAGTCCTGTACATTATATACGCGTTCCGATAAAGGAATGCAGCCTGCCTGGATCATCGGAAGTTAAAGAGGACTAATGACTACATTAAAGCCAAAACCTAAACCATTTTCCAACTCACCAGCATGGGCACCGATGCAGCAGTAAAGGCTCAGCTTCACATTCGAATCGCAGTCATCCGCCCAAACACACTCTTGTGGTCTCAGAAAGGAGAAGATTTTACCCCGAGCTTATGTGTCGTTGTATTCCCTATCCGCTCTGCCTCGATCCTCTAGCTGAACGCACTGGGGAAGGTAATCTGGTTTTGACAGACACCGGGCGGTACTTCCGCATTCGACCCGAGGAAGCGGGGCTCTATGAGCATTGCTGCGCGACCAAGTGGGGGTACACTACTCAGGAGGCAGTTGCTCGCGGAAACCAGGCGGTTCGGCAGGCTACAACAGGCCGAGGCTTCCCCCAGGTGGGGCTCAATTCCATGCTCTTCGTCGCTATTGCGGGACTTGTACACAGCCGAAGGCTGCTCAATCAGCTTGAACACGGCTATCGGAGCCTTCGGCTTGGACAACGCGGGTTACCATATCTGGAGGTGCGCAAAATCCTTTGAGCGCTTGGATGGTGTGGTTGTTCAAAGCCGATGGATGGGATAATCAGCGGAATGTATAATGGTCTACTAACTGGCAGCACCAACCTAGGTTGGCCTTTGGAGTGATCTTGGTTGCTCAATATATGCGGTGCTGAAGAGGAGATGACATTGCCGAAAGGTACCGGCTATTCCCAATGGGGAAGGCTTCCCGAGGTTGTCACAACAAGTACGGTACCAACCAACTTCCAGTTCAGAACGACCCATTTCAGATGACACAGTATCTTGCGAGAGAATGTTGTGTTGCACTAGCTGTTTCGATTTTCATTTATACGCGTTCCGATAAAGGAATGCAGCCTGCCTGGATCATCGGAAGTTAAAGAGGACTAATGACTACATTAAAGCCAAAACCTAAACCATTTTTCAACTCACCAGCATGGGCACCGATGCAGCAGTAAAGGCTCAGCTTCACGTTCGAATCGCAGTCATCCGCCCAAACGCACTCTTGTGGCCTCAGAAAGGAGAAGATTTTACCCCGAGCTACTTCGTCGTTGTATTCCCTATCCGCTCCGCCTCGATCCTCTAGCTGAACGCACTGGGGAAGGTAATCTGGTTTTGACAGACACCGGGCGGTACTTCCGCATTCGACCCGAGGAAGCGGGGCTCTTTGAGCATTGCTGCGCGACCAAGTGGGGGTACACTACTCAGGAGGCAGTTGCTCGCGGAAACCAGGCGGTTCGGCAGGCTACAACAGGCCGAGGCTTCCTCCAGGTGGGGCTCAATTCCATGCTCTTCGGCGATTGCGGGACTTGTACACAGCCGAAGGCTGCTCAATCAGCTTAAACACGGCTATCGGAGCCTTCGGCTTGGACAACGCGGGTCACCATATCTGGAGGTGCGCAGAAGCCTTTGAGTGCTAGGATTGTGTGGTTGTTCAAAGCCGATGGATGAGATAATCGGCGGAATGAATAATGTTCTACTAACTGGCAGCACCAACCTAGGTTGGCTTTGGAGTGATCTTGGTTGCTCAATATATGCGGTGCTGAAGAGGAGATGACATTGCCGAAAGGTACCGGCTATTCCCAATGGGGAAGGCTTCCCGAGGTTGTCACAACAAGTACGGTACCAACCAACTTCCAGTTTAGAACGACCCATTTCAGATGACACAGTATCTTGCGAGAGAATGTTGTGTTGCACTAGCTGTTTCGATTTTTCAGGCATCAACAATGTGTTGATCCGTGGAAGTCCTGTACATTATATACGCGTTCCGATAAAGGAATGCAGCCTGCCTGGATCATCGGAAGTTAAAGAGGACTAATGACTACATTAAAGCCAAAACCTAAACCATTTTCCAACTCACCAGCATGGACACCGATGCAGCAGTAACGGCTCAGCTTCCTATTCGAATCGCAGTCATCCGCCCAAACGCACTCTTGTGGCCTCAGAAAGGAGAAGATTTTACCCCGAGCTACTTCGTCGTTGTATTCCCCATCCGCTCCGCCTCGAACCTCTAGCTGAACGCACTGGGGAAGGTAATCTGGTTTTGACAGACACCGGGCGGTACTTCCGCATTCGACCCGAGGAAGTGGGGCTCTATGAGCATTGCTGCGCGACCAAGTGGGGAAAAACACTACTCGGGAGGCAGTTGCTCGCGGAAACCAGGCGGTTCGGCAGGCTACAACAGGCCGAGGCTTCCCCGGGTGGGGCTCAATTCCATGGTCTTCGTCGCTATTGCGGGACTTGTACACAGCCGAAGGCTGCTCAATCCGCTTGAACACGGCTATCGGAGCCTTCGGCTTGGACACGGTCACCATATCTGGAGGTGCGCAGAAGCCTTTGAGCGCTTGGATGGTGTGTTTGTTCAAAGCCGATGGATGGGATAATCGGCGGAATAAATAATGGTCTACTAACTGGCAGCACCTACCTAGTTTGGCCTTTGGAGTGATCTTGGATGCTCAAATATATGCGGTGGTGAAGAGGAGATGACATTGCCGAAAGGTACCGGCCTATTCCCAATGGGGGAAGGGCTTCCGGAGGTTGTCACAACAAGTACGGTACCAACCAACTTCCAGTTTTAGAACGACCCATTTCAGATGACACAGTATCTTCCGAGAGAAATGTTGTGCTGCACTAGCTGTTTCGATTTTCCAGGCACCAACAATGTGCGGATCCGTGGAAGTCCTGTACATTATATACGCGTTCCGATAAAGAAATGCAGCCTGCCTGGATCATCGGAAGTTAAAGAGGACTAATGACTACATTAAAGCCAAAACCTAAACCATTTTCCAACTCACCAGCATGGGCACCGATGCAGCAGTAAAGGCTCAGCTTCACATTCGAATCGTAGTCATCCGCCCAAACGCACTCTTGTGGCCTCAGAAAGGAGAAGATTTTACCCCGAGCTACTTCGTCGTTGTATTCCCTATCGGCTCCGTCTCGATCCTCTAGCTGAACGCACTGGGGAAGGTAATCTGGTTTTGACAGACACCGGGCGGTACTTCCGCATTAGACCCGAGGAAGCGGGGCTCTATGAGCATTGCTGCGCGACCAAGTGGGGGTACACTACTCAGGAGGCAGTTGCTCGTGGAAACCGGGCGGTTTGGCAGGCTACAACAGGCCGAGGTTTCCCGAGGTGGGGCTCAATTCCATGCTCTTCGTCGCTATTGCGGGACTTTCACACAGCCGAAGACTGCTCAATCCGCTTGAACACGGCTATCGGAGCCTTCGGCTTGGACAACGCGGGTCACCATATCTGGAGGTGCGCAGAAGCCTTTGAGCGCTTGGATGGTGTGGTTGTTCAAAGCCGATGGATGGGATAATCGGCGGAATGAATAATGGTCTACTAACTGGCAGCACCAACCTAGGTTGGCCTTTGAAGTGATCTTGGTTGCTCAATATATGCGGTGCTGAAGAGGAGATGACATTGCCGAAAGGTACCGGCTATTCCCAATGGGGAAGGCTACCCGAGGTTGTCACACAAGTACGGTACCAACCAACTTCCAGTTTAGAACGACCCATTTCAGATGACACAGTATCTTGCGAGAGAATGTTGTGTTGCACTAGCTTTTTCGATTTTCATTTATACGCGTTCCGATAAAGGAATGCAGCCTGCCTGGATCATCGGAAGTTTATAGAGGACTAAATGACTACATTAAAGCCAAAACCGAAACCATTTTCCAACTCACCAGCATGGGCACCGCTGCAGCAGTAAAGGCTCAGCTTCACATTCGAATCGCGGTCAACCCGCTCAAACGCACTCTTGGTGGCCTCAGAAAGGAGAAGATTTTACCCCGAGCTACTTCGTCGTTGTATTCCCTATCCGCTCCGCCTCGATCCTCTAGCTGAACGCACTGGGGAAGGTAATCTGGTTTTGACAGACACCGGGCGGTACTTCCGCATTCGACCCGAGGAAGCGGGGCTCTATGAGCATTGCTGCGCGACCAAGTGGGGGTACACTACTCAGGAGGCAGTTGCTCGCGGAAACCAGGCGGTTCGGCAGGCTACAACAGGCCGAGGTTTCCTCCAGGTGGGGCTCAATTCCATGCTCTTCGTCGCTATTGCGGGACTTGTACACAGCCGAAGGCTGCTCAATCAGCTTGAACACGGCTATCGGAGCCTTCGGCTTGCACAACGCGGGTCACCATATCTGGAGGTGCGCAGAATCCTTTGAGCGCTAGGATTGTGTGGTTGTTCAAAGCCGATGGAATGAGATAATCGGCGGAATGAATAATGGTCTACTAACTGGCAGCACCAACCTAGGTTGGCCTTTGGAGTGATCTTGGTTGCTCAATATATGCGGTGCTGAAGAGGAGATGACATTGCCGAAAGGTACCGGCTATTCCCAATGGGGAAGGCTTCCCGAGGTTGTCACAACAAGTACGGTACCAACCAACTTCCAGTTTAGAATGACCCATTTCAGATGAAACAGTATCTTGCGAGAGAATGTTGTGTTGCACTAGCTGTTTCGATTTTCCAGGCATCAACAATGTGCGGATCCGTGGAAGTCCTGTACATTATATACGCGTTCCGATAAAGGAATGCAGCCTGCCTGGATCATCGGAAGTTAAAGAGGGCTAATGACTACATTAAAGCCAAAACCTAAACCATTTTCCAACTCACCAGCACGGGCACCGATGCAGCATAAAGGCTCAGCTTCACATTTGAATCGCGGTCATCCGCCCAAACGCACTCTTGTGGCCTCAGAAAGGAGAAGATTTTACCCCGAGCTACTTCGTCGTTGTATTCCCTATCCGCTCCGCCTCGATCCTCTAGCTGAACGCACTGGGGAAGGTAATCTGGTTTTGACAGACACCGGGCGGTACTTCCGCATTCGACCCGAGGAAGCGGGGCTCTATGAGCATTGCTGCGCGACCAAGTGGGGGTACACTACTCAGGAGGCAGTTGCTCGCGGAAACCAGGCGGTTCGGCAGGCTACAACAGGCCGAGGCTTCCCCCAGGTGGGGCTCAATTCCATGCTCTTCGTCGCTATTGCGGGACTTTCACACAGCCGAAGGCTGCTCAATTAGCTTGAACACGGCTATCGGAGCCTTCGGCTTGGACAACGCGGGTCACCATATCTGGAGGTGCGCAGAATCCTTTGAGTGCTTGGATGGTGTGGTTGTTCAAAGCCGATGGATGGGATAATCGGCGAAATGAATAATGGTCTACTAACTGGCAGCACCAACCTAGGTTGGTCTTTGGAGTGATCTTGGTTGCTCAATATATGCGGTGCTGAAGAGGAGATGACATTGCCGAAAGGTACCAGCTATTCCCAATGGGGAAGGCTTCCCGAAGTTGTCACAACAAGTACGGTACCAACCAACTTCCAGTTTAGAACGACCCATTTCAGATGACACAGTATCTTGCGAGAGAATGTTGTGTTGCACTAGCTTTTTCGATTTTCATTGATACGCGCTCCGATAAAGGAATGCAGCCTGCCTGGATCATCGGAAGTTAAAGAGGACTAATGATTACATTAAAGCCAAACCCTAAACCATTTTCCAACGCACCAGCATGGGCACCGATGCAGCAGTAACGGCTCAGCTTCCCATTCGAATCGCAGTCATCCGCCCAAACGCACTCTTGTGGCCTCAGAAAGGAGAAGATTTTACCCCGAGCTACTTTGTCGTTGTATTCCCTATCCGCTCTGCCTCGATCCTCTAGCTGAACTCACTGGGGAAGGTAATCTGGTTTTGACAGACACCGGGCGGTACTTCCGCATTCGACCCGAGGGAGCGGGGCTCTATGAGCATTGCTGCGCCACCAAGTGGGGGTACACTACTCAGGAGGCAGTTGCTCGCGGAAACCAGGCGGTTCGGCAGGCTACAACAGGCCGAGGTTTCCTCCAGGTGGGGCTCAATTCCATGCTCTTCGTCGGTATTGCGGGACTTTCCCACAGCCAAAGGCTGCTCAATCAGCTTGAACACGGCTATCGGAGCCTTCGGCTTGGACAACGCCGGTCACCATATCTGGAGGTGCGCAGAAGACTTTGAGCGCTTGGATGGTGTGGTTGTTCAAAGCCGATGGATGGGATAATCGGCGGAATGAATAATGGTCTACTAACTGGCAGCACCAACCTAGGTTGGCCTTTGGAGTGATCTTGGTTGCTCAACATATGCGGTGCTGAAGAGGAGATGACATTGCCGAAAGGTACCGGCTATTCCCAATGGGGAAGGCTTCCCGAGGTTGTCACAACAAGTACGGTACCAACCAACTTCCAGTTTAGAACGACCCATTTCAGATGACACAGTATCTTGCGAGAGAATGTTGTGTTGCACTAGCTGTTTCGATTTTCCAGGCATCAACAATGTGCGGATCCGTGGAAGTCCTGTACATTATATACGCGCTCCGATAAAGGAATGCAGCCTGCCTGGATCATCGGAAGTTAAAGAGGACTAATGATTACATTAAAGCCAAACCCTAAACCATTTTCCAACGCACCAGCATGGGCACCGATGCAGCAGTAAAGGCTCAGCTTCACATTCGAATCGCAGTCATCCGCCCAAACGCACTCTTGTGGCTCCAGAAAGGAGAAGGATTTTACCCCGAGCTACTTCGTCGTTGTATTCCCTATCCGCTCCGCCTCGATCCTCTAGCTGAACGCACTGGGGAAGGTAATCTGGTTTTGACAGACACCGGGCGGGTATTCCGCATTCGACCCGAGGAAGCGGGGCTCTATGAGCATTGCTGCGCGACCAAGTGGGGGTACACTACTCAGGAGGCAGTTGCTCGCGGAAACCAGGCGGTTCGGCAGGCTACAACAGGCCGAGGTTTCCCCCAGGTGGGGCTCAATTCCATGGTCTTCGTCGCTATTGCGGGACTCGTACACAGCCGAAGGCTGCTCAATCAGCTTGAACACGGCTATCGGAGCCTTCGGCTTGGACAACGCGGGTCACCATATCTGGAGGTGCGCAGAAGCCTTTGAGTGCTTGGATGGTGTGGTTGTTCAAAGCCGATGGATGGGATAATCGGCGGAATGAATAATGGTCTACTAACTGGCAGCACCAACCTAGGTTGGCCTTTGGAGTGATCTTGGTTGCTCAATATATGCGGTGCTGAAGAGGAGATGACATTGCCGAAATGTACCCGGCTATTCCCAATGGGGAAAGGCTTCCCGAGATTGTCACAACAAGTACAGTACCCACCCAACTTCCAGTTTAGAACGACCCATTTCAGATGACACAGTATCTCGCGAGAGAATGTTGTGTTGCACTAGCTGATTCGATTTTCATTTATACGCGTTCCGGTAAAGAAATGCAGCCTGCCTGGATCATCGGAAGTTAAAGAGGACTAATGACTACATTAAAGCCAAAACTAAACCCATTTTCCAACTCACCAGCATGGGCACCGATGCAGCAGTAAAGGCTCAGCTTCACGTTCGAATCGCAGTCATCCGCCCAAACGCACTCTTGTGGCCTCAGAAAGGAGAAGATTTTACCCGAGCTACTTCGTCGTTGTATTCCCTATCCGCTCCGCCTCGATCCTCTAGCTGAACGCACTGGGGAAGGTAATCTGGTTTTGACAGACACCGGGCGGTACTTCCGCATTCGACCCGAGGAAGCGGGGCTCCATGAGCATTGCTGCGCGACCAAGTGGGAATACACTACTCAGGAGGCAGGTGCTCGCGGAAACCAGGCGGTTCGGCAGGCTACAAAAGGCCGAGACTTCCCCCAGGTGGGGCTCATTTCCATGGTCTTCGTCGCTATTGCGGGACTTTCACACAGCCGAAGGCTGCTCAATCCGCTTGAACACGGCTATCGGAGCCTTCGGCTTGGACAACGCGGGTCACCATATCTGGAGGTGCGCAGAAGCCTTTGAGCGCTTGGATGGTGTGGTTGTTCAAAGCCGATGGATGGGATAATCGGCGGAATGAATAATGGTCTACTGACTGGCAGCACCAACCTAGGTTGGCCTTTGGAGTGATCTTGGTTGCTCAATATATGCGGGTGCTGGGAGAGGAGATGGCATTGCCGAAAGGTACCGGCTATTCCCAATGGGGAAGGCTTCCCGAGATTGTCACAACAAGTACAGTACCAATCAACTTCCAGTTCAGAACGACCCATTTCAGATGACACAGTATCTTGCGAGAGAATGCTGTGTTGCACTAGCCGTTTCGATTTTCATTTATACGCGTTCCGATAAAGAAATGCAGCCTGCCTGGATCATCGGAAGTTAAAGAGGACTAATGACTACATTAAAGCCAAAACCTAAACCATTTTCCAACTCACCAGCATGGGCACCGATGCAGCAGTAAAGGCTCAGCTTCACGTTCGAATCGCAGTCATCCGCCCAAACGCACTCTTGTGGCCTCAGAAAGGAGAAGATTTTACCCCGAGCTACTTCGTCGTTGTATTCCCTATCCGCTCCGCCTTGATCCTCTAGCTGAACGCACTGGGGAAGGTAATCTGGTTTTGACAGACACCGGGCGGTACTTCCGCATTCGACCCGAGGAAGCGGGGCTCTATGAGCATTGCTGCGCGACCAAGTGGGGGTACACTACTCAGGAGGCAGTTGCTCGCGGAAACCAGGCGGTTCGGCAGGCTACAACAGGCCGAGGCTTCCTCCAGGTGGGGCTCAATTCCATGCTCTTCGTCGCTATTGCGGGACTTTCACACAGCCGAAGGCTGCTCAATCAGCTTGAACACGGCTATCGAAGCCTTCGGCTTGGACAACGCCGGTCACCATATCTGGAGGTGCGCAGAAGCCTTTGAGCGCTTGGATGGTGTGGTTGTTCAAAGCCGATGGATGGGATAATCGGCGGAATGAATAATGGTCTACTAACTGGCAGCACCAACCTAGGTTGGCCTTTGGAGTGATCTTGGTTGCTCAATATATGCGGTGCTGAAGAGGAGATGACATTGCCGAAAGGTACCGGCTATTCCCAATGGGGAAGGCTTCCCGAGATTGTCACAACAAGTACAGTACCAATCAACTTCCAGTTCAGAACGACCCATTTCAGATGACACAGTATCTTGCGAGAGAATGTTGTGTTGCACTAGCTTTTTCGATTTTTATTTATAAGCGCTCCGATAAAGGAATGCAGCCTTGCCTGGATCATCGGAAGTTAAAGGGGACTAATGATTACATTAAAGGCAAACCTTAAACCATTTTCCAACTCACCAGCATGGGCACCGATGCAGCAGTAAAGGGTTCAGCTTCACATTCGAATCGCAGTCATCCGCCCAAACGCACTCTTGTGGCCTCAGAAGGAGAAGATTTTACCCCGAGCTACTTCGTCGTTGTATTCCCTATCCGCTCCGCCTCGATCCTCTAGCTGAACGCACTGGGGAAGGTAATCTGGTTTTGACAGACACCGGGCGGTACTTCCGCATTCGACCCGAGGAAGCGGGGCTCTATGAGCATTGCTGCGCGACCAAGTGGGGGTACACTACTCAGGAGGCAGTTGCTCGCGGAAACCAGGCGGTTCGGCAGGCTACAACAGGCCGAGGCTTCCTCCAGGTGGGGCTCAATTCCATGCTCTTCGTCGCTATTGCGGGACTTGTACACAGCCGAAGGCTGCTCAATCAGCTTGAACACGGCTATCGGAGCCTTCGGCTTGGACAACGCCATTCACCATATCTGGAGGTGCGCAGAAGCCTTTGAGCGCTTGGATGGTGTGGTTGTTCAAAGCCGATGGATGGGATAATCGGCGGAATGAATAATGGTCTACTAACTGGCAGCACCAACCTAGGTTGGCCTTTGGAGTGATCTTGGTTGCTCAATAGCTGCAGAGAAGATGACATTGCCGAAAGGTACCGGCTATTCCCAATGGGGAAGGCTTCCCGAGATTGTCACAACAAGTACGGTTCCAACCAACTTCCAGTTTAGAACGACCCATTTCAGATGACACAGTATCTTGCGAGAGAATGTTGTGTTGCACTAGCTGTTTCGATTTTCCAGGCATCAACAATGTGCGGATCCGTGGAAGTCCTGTACATTATATACGCGTTCCGATAAAGGAATGCAGCCTGCCTGGATCATCGGAAGTTAAAGAGGACTAATGACTACATTAAAGCCAAAACCTAAACCATTTTCCAACTCACCAGCATGGGCACCGATGCAGCAGTAAAGGTTCAGCTTCACATTCGAATCGCGGTCATCCGCCAAAAGGCACTCTTGTGGTCTCAGAAAGGAGAAGATTTTACCCCGAGCTACTTCGTCGTTGTATTCCCTATCCGCTCTGCCTCGATCCTCTAGCTGAACGCACTGGGGAAGGTTATCTGGTTTTGACAGACACCGGGCGGTACTTCCGCATTCGACCCGAGGAAGCGGGGCTCTATGAACATTTCTGCGCGACTAAGTGGGGGTACACTACTCAGGAGGCAGTTGCTCGCGGAAACCAGGCGGCTCGGCAGGCTACAACAGGCCGAGGTTTCCTCCAGGTGGGGCTCAATTCCATGCTCTTCGTCGCTATTGCGGGACTTTCCCACAGCCGAAGGCTGCTCAATCAGCTTGAACACGGCTATCGGAGCCTTCGGCTTGGACAACGCGGGTTACCATATCTGGAGGTGCGCAGAAGCCTTTGAGCGCTTGAATGGTGTGATTGTTCAAAGCCGATGGATGGGATAATCGGCGGAATGAATAATGGTCTACTAACCGGCAGCACCAACCTAGGTTGGCCTTTGGAGTGATCTTGGTTGCTCAATATATGCGGTGCTGAAGAGGAGATGACATTGCCGAAAGGTACCGGCTATTCCCAATGGGGAAGGCTTCCCGAGATTGTCACAACAAGTACGGTACCAACCAACTTCCAGTTTAGAACGACCCATTTCAGATGACACAGTATCTTGCGAGAGAATGTTGTGTTGCACTAGCTGTTTCGATTTTCCAGGCATCAACAATGTGCGGATCCGTGGAAGTCCTGTACATTATATACACGTTCCAATAAAGGAATGCAACCTGCCTGGAACATCGGAAGTTAAAGAGGACTAATGATTACATTAAAGCCAAAACCTAAACCATTTTCCAACTCACCAACATGGGCACCGATGCAGCCGTAACGGCTCAGCTTCCCTTTCGAATCGCAGTCATCCGCCCAAACGCACTCTTGTGGCCTCAGAAAGGAGAAGATTTTACCCCGAGCTACTTCGTCGTTGTATTCCCTATCCGCTCCGCCTCGAACCTCTAGCTGAACGCACTGGGGAAGGTAATCTGGTTTGGACAGACACCGGGCGGTACTTCCGCATTCGACCCGAGGAAGTGGGGCTCTATGAACATTTCTGCGCGACTAAGTGGGGTACACTACTCAGGAGGCAGTTGCTCGCGGAAACCAGGTGGTTCGGCAGGCTACAACAGGCCGAGGTTTCCCCCAGGTGGGGCTCAATTCCATGCTCTTCGTCGCTATTGCGGGATTTTTACACAGCCGAAGGCTGCTCAATCCGCTTGAACACGGCTATCGGAGCCTTCGGCTTGGACAACGCGGGTCACCATATCTGGAGGTGCGCAGAAGCCTTTGAGCGCTTGGATGGTGTGGTTGTTCAAAGCCGATGGATGGGATAATCGGCGGAATGAATAATGGTCTACTAACTGGCAGCACCAACCTAGGTTGGCCTTTGGAGTGATCTTGGTTGCTCAATATATGCGGTGCTGAAGAGGAGATGACATTGCCGAAAGGTACCGGCTATTCCCAATGGGGAAGGCTTCCCGAGGTTGTCACAACAAGTACGGTACCAACCAACTTCCAGTTTAGAACGACCCATTTCAGATGACACAGTATCTTGCGAGAGAATGTAGTGTTGCACTAGCTTTTTCGATTTTTATTTATAAGCGCTCCGATAAAGGAATGCAGCCTGCCTGGATCATCGGAAGTTAAAGGGGACTAATGATTACATTAAAGGCAAAACCTAAACCATTTTCCAACTCACCAGCATGGGCACCGATGCAGCAGTAAAGGTTCAGCTTCACATTCGAATCGCAGTCATCCGCCCAAACGCACTCTTGTGGCCTCAGAAAGGAGAAGATTTTACCCCGAGCTACTTCGTCGTTGTATTCCCCATCCGCTCTGCCTCGATCCTCTAGCTGAACGCACTGGGGAAGGTAATCTGGTTTTGACAGACACCGGGCGGTACTTCCGCATTCGACCCGAGGAAGTGGGGCTCTATGAGCATTGCTGCGCGACCAAGTGGGGGTACACTACTCAGGAGGCAGTTGCTCGCGGAAACCAGGCGGTTCGGCAGGCTACAACAGGCCGAGGCTTCCCCCAGGTGGGGCTCAATTCCATGCTCTTCGTCGCTATTGCGGGACTTGTACACAGCCGAAGGCTGCTCAATCAGCTTGAACACGGCTATCGGAGCCTTCGGCTTGGACAACGCGGGTCACCATACCTGGAGGTGCGCAGAAGCCTTTGAGCGCTAGGATGGTGTGGTTGTTCAAAGCCGATGGTTGTGATAATCGGCGGAAGGAATAATGGTCTACTAACTGGCAGCACCAACCTAGGTTGGCCTTTGGAGTGATCTTGGTTGCTCAATATATGCGGTGCTGAAGAGGAGATGACATTGCCGAAATGTACCGGCTATTCCCAATGGGGAAGGCTTCCCGAGGTTGTCACAACAAGTACGGTACCAACCAACTTCCAGTTTAGAACGACCCATTTCAGATGACACAGTATCTTGCGAGAGAATGTTGTGTTGCACTAGCTGTTTCGATTTTCCAGGCATCAACAATGTGCGGATCCGTGGAAGTCCTGTACATTATATACGCGTTCCGATAAAGGAATGCAGCCTGCCTGGATCATCGGAAGTTAAAGAGGACTAATGACTACATTAAAGCCAAACCCTAAACCATTTTCCAACGCACCAGCATGGGCACCGATGCAGCAGTAAAGGCTCAGCTTCACATTCGAACCGCAGTCATCCGCCCAAACGCACTCTTGTGGCCTCAGAAAGGAGAAGATTTTACCCCGAGCTACTTCGTCGTTGTATTCCCCATCCGCTCCGCCTCGAACCTCTAGCTGAACGCACTGGGGAAGGTAATCTGGTTTTGACAGACACCGGGCGGTACTTCCGCATTCGACCCGAGGAAGCGGGGCTCTATGAGCATTGCTGCGCGACCAAGTGGGGGTACACTACTCAGGAGGCAGTTGCTCGCGGAAACCAGGCGGTTCGGCAGGCTACAACAGGCCGAGGCTTCCCCCAGGTGGGGCTCAATTCCATGCTCTTCGTCGCTATTGCGGGACTTTCACACAGCCGAAGGCTGCTCAATCAGCCTGAACACGGCTATCGAAGCCTTCGGCTTGGACAACGCCGGTCACCATATCTGGAGGTGCGCAGAAGCCTTTGAGCGCTTGGATGGTGTGGTTGTTCAAAGCCGATGGATGGGATAATCGACGGAATGAATAAGGGTCTACTAACTGGCAGCACCAACCTAGGTTGGCCTTTGGAGTGATCTTGATTGCTCAATATATGCGGTGCTGAAGAGGAGATGACATTGCCGAAAGGTACCGGCTATTCCCAATGGGGAAGGCTTCCCGAGGTTGTCACAACAAGTACGGTACCAACCAACTTCCAGTTTAGAACGACCCATTTCAGATGACACAGTATCTTGCGAGAGAATGTTGTGTTGCACTAGCTGTTTCGATTTTCCAGGCATCAACAATGTGCGGATCCGTGGAAGTCTTGTACATTATATAGCGCCTCCCGATATAAGAATGCAGCCTGCCCCGGATCATCGGAAGTTAAAGAGGACTAATGACCTACATTAAAGCCAAACCCTAAACCATTTTCCCACCGCACCAGCATGGGCACCGATGCAGCAGTAAAGGCTCAGCTCCACATTCGAATCGCAGTCATCCCGCCCAAACGCACTCTTGTGGCCTCAGAAAGGAGAAGATTTTACCCCGAGCTACTTTGTCGTTGTATTCCCTATCCGCTCCGCCTCGATCCTCTAGCTGAACGCACTGGGGAAGGTAATCTGGTCTTGACAGACACCGGGCGGTACTTCCGCATTCGACCCGAGGAAGCGGGGCTCTATGAGCATTGCTGCGCCACCAAGTGAGGGTACACTACTCAGGAGGCAGTTGCTCGCGGAAACCAGGCGGTTCGGCAGGCTACAAAAGGCCGAGGTTTCCTCCACGTGGGGCTCAATTCCATGCTCTTCGTCGCTATTGCGGGACTTTCCCACAGCCGAAGGCTGCTCAATCAGCTTGAACACGGCTATCGGAGCCTTCGGCTTGGACAACGCGGGTCACCATATCTGGAGGTGCGCAGAATCCTTTGAGCGGTTGGATGGTGTGATTGTTCAAAGCCGATGGATGGGGTAATCGGCGAAATGAATAATGGTCTACTAACCGGCAGCACCAACCTAGTTCGGCCTTTGGAGTGATCTTGGTTGCTCAATATATGCGGTGCTGAAGAGGAGATGACATTGCCGAAAGGTACCGGCTATTCCCAATGGGGAAGGCTTCCCGAGGTTGTCACAACAAGTACGGTACCAACCAACTTCCAGTTTAGAACGACCCATTTCAGATGACACAGTATCTTGCGAGAGAATGTAGTGTTGCACTAGCTTTTTCGATTTTCATTTATAAGCGCTCCGATAAAGGAATGCAGCCTGCCTGGATCATCGGAAGTTAAAGGGGACTAATGATTACATTAAAGGCAAAACCTAAACCATTTTCCAGCTCACCAGCATGGACACCGATGCAGCAGTAACGGCTCAGCTTCCTATTCGAATCGCAGTCATCCGCCCAAACGCACTCTTGTGGCCTCAGAAAGGAGAAGATTTTACCCCGAGCTACTTCGTCGTTGTATTCCCCATCCGCTCCGCCTCGAACCTCTAGCTGAACGCACTAGGGAAGGTAATCTGGTTTTGACAGACACCGGTCGGTACTTCCGCATTCGACCCGAGGAAGCGGGGCTCTATGAGCATTGCTGCGCGACCAAGTGGGGGTACACTACTCACGAGGTAGTTGCTCGCGGAAACCAGGCGGTTCGGCAGGCTACAACAGGCCGAGACTTCCCCCAGGTGGGGCTCAATTCCATGCTCTTCGTCGCTATTGCGGGACTTTCACACCGCCGAAGGCTGCTCAATTAGCTTGAACACGGCTATCGGAGCCTTCGGCTTGGACAACGCCGGTCACCATGTCTGGAGGTGCGCAGAAGCCTTTGAGCGCTTGGATGGTGTGGTTGTTCAAAGCCGATGGATGGGATAATCGGCGGAATGGATAATGGTCTACTAATTGGCAGCACCAACCTAGGTTGGCCTTTGGAGTGATCTTGGTTGCTCAATATATGCGGTGCTGAAGAGGAGATGACATTGCCGAAAGGTACCGGCTATTTCCAATGGGGAAGGCTTCCCGAGATTGTCACAACAAGTACGGTACCAACCGACTTCTAGTTTAGAACGACCCATTTTAGATGGCACAGTATCTCGCGAGAGAATGTTGTGTTGCACTAGCTATTTCGATTTTTTTATTTATACGCGTTCCGATAAAGGAATGCAGCCTGCCTGGATCATCGGAAGTTAAAGAGGACTAATGACTACATTAAAGCCAAAACCTAAACCATTTTCCAACTCACCAGCATGGGCACCGATGCAGCCGTAACGGCTCAGCTTCCCTTTCGAATCGCAGTCATCCGCCCAAACGCACTCTTGTGGCCTCAGAAAGGAGAAGATTTTACCCCGAGCTACTTCGTCGTTGTATTCCCTATCCGCTCCGCCTCGAACCTCTAGCTGAACGCACTGGGGAAGGTAATCTGGTTTGGACAGACACCGGGCGGTACTTCCGCATTCGACCCGAGGAAGTGGGGCTCTATGAACATTTCTGCGCGACTAAGTGGGGTACACTACTCAGGAGGCAGTTGCTCGCGGAAACCAGGTGGTTCGGCAGGCTACAACAGGCCGAGGTTTCCCCCAGGTGGGGCTCAATTCCATGCTCTTCGTCGCTATTGCGGGATTTTTACACAGCCGAAGGCTGCTCAATCAACTTGAACACGGCTATCGGAGCCTTCGGCTTGGATAACGCGGGTCACCATATCTGGAGGTGCGCAGAAGCCTTTGAGCGCTTGGATGGTGTCGTTGTTCAAAGCCGATGGATGGGATAATCGGCGAAATGAATAATGGTCTACTAACCGGGAGCACCAACCTAGTTCGGTCTTTGGAGTGATCTTGGTTGCTCAATATATGCGGTGCTGAAGAGGAGATGACATTGCCGAAAGGTACCGGCTGTTTCCAATGGGGTAGGCTTCGCGAGTTTGTCACAACAAGTGCGGTACCAACCAACTTCCAGTATAGAACGACCCATTTCAGATGACACAGTATCTTGCAAGAGAATGAATTGTTGCACTAGCTGTTTCGATTTTCGAGGCCTCAACAATGTGTGAATCCCTGGAATTTCACACGATCACGAAACCCTGGAGGGTTAACCAATGTCAAAAATAATCGGTTTAATGCAGGGCAGATCTGTTTAAGGTAGAAAAGCTCGACAGAGAAACTGCTGTAAGCAGTCAGATGAAGAAAAACGGTCGTGGATATTTCTTGCCAACATTACAAGTAGCAATCGTATGATTCTAGGTTTTATTTGCTAATGACCTGCCGCGAATGTTGCAGCTGTGTCATCGTACGCTAGCAAGAAAAATGAAAGCAGCCAAGACAGTTTCATTCTTGTAGTGCTACGAGTAGTAGTACATACAGCCCAATAGGGATTAATTCAGCCCATCATGGTGGTGCACAAAAAAGCAGGTATCGAACTCTTACATTTTACAAATAAAAAAAACTGGTTTTACATCAAAAATGAAAGCACACTATGTTCTATAGTTACTTTTATTGAAATAAACAAGATTTTTAGATCAGTACATAAACAAGACGAATGCATGAAAAGCAATTAACAGCTCTATATTACGTTGCAAACAAGCGGATCAATCACAAGCTAACAATAATTTACTGTACATTATGGCGCTGAAATGAAGTCGCACTACGCTGTATTCAATGGTTCGTTGAAGACCTTCTTCAAATGCGATATTATATAGCGAAATATGTGGTTGAAGTCTTAGTTAATTCATATCCAGACTTGACGTAAAGCGAGTCGCCAGACGAGAGCTGCACGGCGAATTACAAGTCATATCTGCAGACGTACGTGCAGTACAAACAACACCAGTGCTGGCGAGTTTTGATTTTGACGTCAGTTTGATAACAGAAGCCACGAACATGTAGTAGCGTCCAGCGATATTGGTGCCAACTACGTAGCGTTAAAGCGATAGAAAGCTACATGTCAGTTGTACAGAACGGCTGCGTACACGATGGTGATCAAAAATCTATGGCTTAGATATCTCGTCAAGGTCGTTGTCTTGAAGATCAGCTTAGGTAAGTCCAGCTCTGCACTTGACAGTATCATTGCATGCCATTCAATCGCTGTTACATTGTGTTTCACTACTAATAAACATTATCAAACTTATATACCTGATATGTCTGTTAATTCTGACTGTAAATCGATGATGCATCCACCATAAGACGGTCGCATTTGCACAACGACAGACATATAGTATCAACAAGAGCGCTGTGACCACGCACACGGATTAGTATTTGATGAGATGAGTAGATTGTATAAAAGTCGATAAGTAGACAAGAAACAACCACAACAGTTCGCTCACCACTGCGGCGACGGAGTATGGCCCAACGTTATGCGGGACCGCCGCAGCACGTGAACCAACTGAGTATTTGCAGTTGTGAGAAAATTTGAGAGGTACTTCTCCCCGGATTCAATGTGACCACGTCTCAAATATTAATACCTCTTGAATAGATATTAAGTGAATTATTTAGTTAATGACACAGCATCAATAAGCGATCGTGTCTAGTTTTAAAAATAAGGTGTTAATAATATTAATATATAGCATATATTATATGCTACACGTAAAGCAGTAAGAGCATTTAGTAATCAAAATTAAGGAAACAAAACACTCAGGACAACGAGTCCGTACCGGCTGACTGGAAATTACTTCGAATCTGTGAGTTTTCATTAAAGGCCCAGCTGATGGAAAGGGAGTTGGTGCGAAGCCTTTAGATTCTTAGGGCTGCCAGAGCTGTGCAGCGCTCTTCCCCTTCTCCTCTGCCATGTCCCAAGTATGTCGAAGCATAATTACAATTCGTTCAGGTTTTCCTACTTTCAAAGTTTGACCACCTTGTTAGACACTACCAGTCCAACTCTCTAGTTTCTTCAATTAAATTCAATAAGAATTGAGAATAAATAAAAGAATCAACCCTCACCATATACCCCGTCGCAATTCTCTGATAATATTTGCATGAACTTGACATGGCAGTTCCACGGAAAGAAATATGGCTAAGGTTCAGAAATATTTTGCAGAGACGATTGGGTTTCTTAGTACATCGTAAAATGATTAATATTGTAAAGTTGTAGTGGGATTCGATTGAACACACTCGCGAGGGAAGCTGGCGCTACCTTTGAACTCTTGCTTGTATTGTGCTTTGCAAAATCCAGAATGAAATAGTTGAGACTCTCTCCAGCTACTCCTACATTATTGCTTAAGTACATGCCTCAAGTCTCCGACCTCTGAGTCTTATTCTACGCCAGTTCCTGCTGGGACCGTCGGCCGCAAGCACAGCGCGTGGTCAGGTACTGAAGACCGTCGCCCCACTACACCGCCTCACCAAGACTTGACCGTGCACTTTGATGCCGCCAAGCACTGGATTGGTGCCGATGTTGCTCGAAGGTAACGATCTACCAATTACAGGGTACCTTGATCCAACGACATAACGTTTTAAGTTGAGGTTCTTAAGTTGCACCAATGTTGCAGTTAGCTCGGCATCGCTTGCCGCAGCTATGTACTGTTTCACCATCACTGGGTTTTCCCGTACAGTACTGCACCCCGTTTTCGCGCCCTTGGACCTTTGAGAAACTTCCGGATGTGATGATCCTTAGTCCAAATGAACAATAGTTTCTAAGCTTCAATTGGGTTTATTTGCAAATTCTATATGGTCCGCTCCCGCGAAAACGGGGTGCACTACTGTACAATGTATTGAGCGACCCCCACGAGTCCTCAATGGGCTCTAGACATTCCCACCCTACCAGTGGGCGCCTACCAGATATCACTTAAACGACCGACTTATCTGCAGCAGATAAGTCGAGGCATATACGCGTATACCCGGCCCGGAGGCGTATATATCGTGTCAATAGATTCCCCTACCCCGCGAGTTATGTCGTGTAGCCATCCTATATTTTTTATCTTCAAATTGGTATATTTTAAGATTACAATCACTCCTGTATATGTCGCATGCACTCATTGGACTTAACTTGAAGCATATATCTTACGCCGCGCCAAAACCCCAATCACTTTGAATTTTTCGTCCGAAGGGCGAAGACAGCGACAGCTTCGAGGTTCGTTGTGTATGTTTCAACTCTAGTGCTCGTTTGTAATTAATTGAAACTGTTTTGTTCAGACGCATGCTGAAGCCGCTGTACTCGGCCGTCTACAGGAGACGTCTGTGGATTTATGACGTCTCCAGCGATGAGAACACGCCGCCCAACGTTACGTCGATCCCCTACGAGGACTCAAGCTTCTCATGTAGCTACACCGGGACTGTGACATCATTGAGGAGCCCTCCAGAGCCAAGAAATCCCAGGAAAAGTCCTCCAAGCGAGACGTCGACGGAGCCACCGACTTCTCCGGTGCGATTCGCACCTCGTAGCCCGACAACATCGTCTCCTGTGCTCTTGGAGACGGCACCACGGTCGCCTCTCCGCCCAAGCGCGAACAAGTCACTGAAGGCCAAGCGGGGTGGTCGGGGTATACGTCGAGAAGCTGTCGCGCCTTACTCGAGGGCGCATTCGAAACGGCGTGCGGAGTCCAGTGGCGCCAAACTGTTTGGTACCACTGCGTCGGAGAGACTACACTCGATGCTGAAGACCGCTTGGCCTGACGACGTGTTCGTACCAGCACGATGGCCGGGAAGTGTCGCTCACCTCCGCGAGCAACTCAACCCCTTGGCCACCGTCTTTCCGGCGGTTCCACATTACGGATGGTGCGATTGTCCAAGTCCTTGTCGTGGCGATTCCTACAGGAACTCGCTTGCGAACCTGTACTGCAATATCAACAGTTGCCCATACGAGGGCCTGTGCGGGAATGGACTCGGCGAGTCGAATAAGGTTTTCTTGGGCAAGAACGTACGCACGGAGGTGTTGGGCGTGGTGGCGGCTGAAATCATCGAGCCAGGAGAAGTTTTGGGGCAATACTTGGGCGAGATCGAGCACCTGAGCGTCTCGCGCCCACAGCGCCCACGCAACCAAGAATACCGTCTTGTGATGAAACTACGCCCAGAACGCCCCAGTTCCCCTGTGCGTGTGGCGATCAACGCAGAGAAGATGGGCAGCTTAATGAGGTTTGTAAGCCACTCATGCCGTCCGGTTGCCAAGTTCGTGGAGGTTTCTAACGGGCGACGCACAACCGTGGTCGTCGCTACAACGCATGCCGTGCGCCGCGGCCAAGAGGTGACCGTCGACTATGGGGACGACCTATGGTTTGTCTGTCAATTGGGATGGCACGGTTGCCGCCACCGGGATATCCAGGATCAGGACGATCCGTGAAAAGAGGGCAGCCATCGTGTGCACAGGTATATGGGTGCTTAATATGAATTTCTTTGGGTGCTTTTTGGTATAGTTGTACCCAGAGGTTCCGATGTGAGCCTAGATAGCTGACGTGTAAGTGTCTGTGACGCCCGCGGCTTGACGTGAATGTTTGCGCCATCCTTGGCTTCCATTGCAGTCTTCAAGAACCAAACTGCTGGTTTCGCGCGCAAACACGAGCGCGAACCACGTAGAAGCGGCTGGTTTTGCGCGTAAACTCGAGCGCGAACCACGTTGAAGTTGCTGCAGAGCCTTTGAAGATCCAAGATAAACTACTGGTGGATCGAGAGTCTTCTCCTGTAGGTGCGAACTGCGGGCCCGGAGCTGGCGTCTCTCACTTTCCATTTCGCCTCGCAGCAAGCAACCCTCACTTCAAACAAGACCTCTGCCCCCCTCTACTTCGATCGGTACGCTGCTACTCACCTCGCGCCCATGAAACCTCACCTTGACTGACGCGCTGTTCTTGTGAATGATAGAAATGGTCCGAAACGCAGGAACGTCTAACTACTCAATGGCCGACATCGATCGCATGTTGAGACTCGTCGAGAAGGTACTTCCGTTGGGCAAGGACGGGTGCGAGCGCCTCGCTACCTCGTTTAGCACTAGCAAGCCCCGTGGAGCACCCGAACGTGAGTTTGAGAGCTTACGCCGCAAGTTCAAGCAGCTTTACAGCACCCGCAAGCCAACGGGGGTGGTCAGTATGCCTCCCCACATCCAGAAGGCCAAGGAGGATAAACAGGCTATCGACGACAAGGCTAACGTCGTGGAGCTAGACGATGAGGCGGGCGAGGACGAGCGCTACACGGAACCGGACTTCAGCTTCGATGCGGGGCCTGACCAGACCTTCTATGAGCCGGACGTCCCTGAGATCCTTCGTGCTGCCACCGGAAGAAACGACGCTGGGTCTGTTCATAGCGAGTCGACCGGTAGAGTCAGTCATTGGAGGGCTTACAGACCCAATCCGAGGTGAGTTCCAGGACTTGTTATCGTCACTACTTTCTCCACAAGGCCTTGAAGTCGGCGGTACAACCCCTCGCCCTGCACCTTCACGTGTTTCATCGGGCCACGAGACGCTCTAGATCGGGATCTCGTGCGACAACCAGCGAACAAGACACTTCGGCGAGAACGCACCGACACGGGGACCACGGTCGCGACGCCAGAAGCAGGGACGACGTTGAAGCTGCCAAGTATCCGGAGCTTAGTAGTCGCTTTAACCACCTAGGAGGGGTGGACTGGACCGAGTTTCGAGACACAGCAGGCGCCAAGCGTGCCCATGAAGACGATAAGGAAAAGCAAGAGGCCAGCTTCGCGAAGGCAAAAGAATCCGTGCCATGAAGGCGACGACGGCGCTTAAGTCGAGGCTGGAGGGACTTGAAAACTCGGCGAACAATACTCGCGGCAATATCATGGAGGCGATTCTTTTTCTACGCGAGGAAAACGAGCGCAAAGCTGAAGCTCGCCGCGAAGAGGAGGAGCAGCGTCGCCGAGATGATATGGCGGTGATGGAAGCACGTCGCCTCGCTGAAAGAGCCGAGGCCGAGGAGCGCCGCCGCATCGACAGGCAGGAAATGGAAGAGCGCGCACGCCGTGACTGAGAGGAGGCGCGAGCTCGCACTCAAGAGCTGGTGATGCTGATCGGAGCCCTGACGAAGAAGCCCTAGGACGTCATCGAACACACTTCTGGTATGAACATCAGTACGAGGCTCAGCTTTCCGATTTCAGTAGTGTACTTTTGTATTTTCTCAGCCTTGAAATGCACAAACGTTCATAACTAACGTGTTAGAGATCGAAAGCTTCCGTTCCTCCTAGAAAAGTGGTGCAGATCTGTGAGATTCCCACGGTGCGAACTCTGTAGTTGCCCGTGCGGAACAAGTTGCCTATTCGGAGCCCGCGAAGATCCGGGTCGTACGGCAAGGGGAGATTCAATCGGTGGTACAACTTTTGTATACTCCCCATGCCCCACTCGGCGGCCTGGCGCACCGACGTGATGACATTGTGGAGCGTCCGGGCGGAACTTCGAAGTGACGGCAAGATCCGGTCCAGGTCGCCGTCCTTCAGCGGGGTCAAGATGCGGTTGGCCATTGAGGTTGAACAGGGAAACGCTGAGTCCGACACCACGTTCATGCGTTGGTCGGGGCAGCACACCGGGTCAAGGAGCTTGGTCCGAAAGCCGAGCGACGTATTCGAGTCGTTCCAAGATCCGGGACAATTGTGCTTCGCCCAGATAATCCAGCCGCCTGCTGCGAAGCAAATTGTCCCGGTGACGAACACGGTGTGGAGCCAGCCATTGTACATGGCGTTCTGCAGGTCACTGTTGGACGGCTGCTGGACCTGCAACACAACAGAAACGTTAAGTAAAATATAAAATCGTATGAAATTCCATACACGTACTCTCAGGTTCTTTCCGTCGATAAATCCGAAGGTGTGCTGCAGGAGGTGCTCCCGAGCTTCAACCAGCTTAGCCATTTCGGTTTGACTAGATGGAGAAGGCCAAGAGATCCTTGCTGGTGCATGTCCTTTAAGTGCAGAAGCCAATGATTCCTCTGCGCGACGTAGTGGCTGTGAAGTGTGCTTGGGGGGACACCAAATACCAAGCACAGCATTGTCTGCTCCATAGAACCCACGTAGAAGGAAAGTAAAAGACCCAGCACTTGGTGATGGTGTCGTAGCTTGGGTGGGCGGCCACGTGTAGTGTGGCGTGGAATGAAGTAAAATCTGCTGAACCTCCGCAGGAGCTGGTTAAACGCAGGTCTACAGACATGTAGCGATTAGTCAACGTGTGCCGTTTTAACAACACTAGATAGAGTCTCACCTGGTTAAACTGGTAGCATTGAGGAAGTTCACGTTGTTGCCATACTTGTACAGGATCATCCAAGCCGATTCGCCGGCGCGTCAAGGCACTTTGTCGTGAGGTAGTGCCGGCTCCTCATGGCGATTCTCCACGCATCCTCCATCAGCACGTCAGATACTGCACGTCGCACGTCGTTCAACTCCTCTTCTTGCTTCAGAACCTCTGCACAGAGAACCAGCGCCAGGTCTACGTCGTCTGTGGCCTCGCTCGCCATCGTGGTGTTCACTTGCGCTCGACACGGGCCAATTTGAAAGTGAACAAAATTCGAAGGGTGCAATTTTGCGTAGTGTCCGGCACAAAGTGTCGGGCACAGTTTTACAAAGTGTTATTTTTTATTGTAGCTTTTGATGTAGGACAGTACGAACCGGACAAAACAAACAGTCAAAATACATTTGTGGTAGAGGTTTCGAGAAGTAAGTCGTCATATATCTTTTTAAATCTGACTTATCTGCTGCAGATAAGTCGGTCGTTTAAGTGATAATTGGCAGGCGCCCAGTATTTCGTGACACTTCTTCGCCGAGTTCCACCGGTGCTCTTTGAGCTCCGCAATCGTAAGGACGATTCCTTGAGCAGCCACGTGCTCTCGAATCTCCTCCTTTACTTCGAAAGGCGCATCTGCATAGAACTTGAGTCGTGAGGCGTGCACGTCTACTTCCGCTCCAGTCGCTAAGTGCTGTACACGGAAGGAGTGTTCGTCTGTACCAATTACCTGGTACGGGCCTATCCATGTGACCCGTAGCTTGTCGCTGTATTTTTGGTCCACCCTTGACCTCAAAACGTAGTCACCAACATCGAAGTTCGCCTTTCTGGCTGTTTGCAGCACTAAACGGACTCTTCGTTGGATCTTCTTGACACGACTCACAAAGAGGAATCGATTCTATATCGCGGACTAACTCCGGTATCAAATAATAGACTTGTTTGCCAGTAAAGTAAACTAGACAGTATTTGCGCACGCTAGCCTCGGAGCAATCAGCTTCAAAGAGCTGAATGTCACAACGCCTTCCGCTGCGTTAGTCTGATGCACACCAACCCAGTACCAGAAGAAAATCTTGCCGCACGCTAGTGTACTCTCCGTCGTCGAGACGTTGAAAGTTGATGTAGACGCTGTGGCAAAAGAGTTATTGCACAATGAAATATCTTCATGTAGATGTCGGCAAAGTGTACGAGTGCGGCAAAGTGTGCGACCTTTTACGAATTGTGAGCAACTGTCTTGTCGATATCAGGCAGTACTTGCCGCAGACCCTGTAGAAAATCTTCTTCGAATCTCCGTAGTCTGTGTTAGCTCAACCCGCCACTCAACAGCAAAATACTTGTTGAATTGTCAGTGCGACCAAGCTGCGGGTGAACGCTTGCAATAGCACAGAACACAGATTCTCGGGGATAGTTGGTGTGTAGGATGATAGACTATATGGTTGGTAGATGGAGAGCTTCCCTGGACACCCCAAGTCCGGACAAGAAAGCTCTCCTTACTTTTGGTTCTGCTAAGTACCTAAGAGGCAACAACTTCAGGGAGAGCAGCCACCATTGGCAGGCGCCCAGTATTTCGTGACACTTCTTCGCCGAGTTCCACCGGTGCTCTTTGAGCTCCGCAATCGTAAGGACGATTCCTTGAGCAGCCACGTGCTCTCGAATCTCCTCCGTTACTTCGAAAGACGCATCTGCATAGAACTTGAGTCGTGAGGCGTGCACGTCTACTTCCGCTCCAGTCGCTAAGTGCTGTACACGAAAGGAGTGTTCGTCTGTACCAATTACCTGGTACGGGCCTATCCATGTGACCCGTAGCTTGTCGCTGTATTTTTGGTCCACCCTTGACCTCAAAACGTAGTCACCAACATCGAAGTTCGTCTTTCTGGCTGTTTTATGTGCCTTCTGATTCCGTCTCGTTTGATTCGCCCCTGTTTCCTGCACAACCTTGTGCATCTCTTGTACGCTAGCTTGCAGCGATAGCAACTTCTGGCTGGAAGTGGTACCGAGCTCAAGGAAGCGTTGTCTTGGGTGTTAAGCCCGACGGCAAGCGGGGAAGCAGCAGGTAGGACACTAAAAGGTCCACTGGTGCCTTGTTCCCAAGAGATGGAACAGGGGTATGGTTCAGATTTGATTGGACCACCGGAATGAAATGTGGCCAATCACGAATGTCCGCCTTGGCTTCGAGACACATTGCTTTAAAGACTTGCACTTACCCCCTATTGAGCCTCTCAATTGATCCATTTGTTCATGACTACACGCCACCGTAAATATTTGTTCACTAGTGAGACGCCTTGCCACTTCAGCCACAACTTGGCTCACTTATCCACACACGAGGTACCCCATAGCGACTGTGCCAGTCTAGTATCGCCTCTGTGGTTACAGCTGCTGTTGGCACTGCGCACGGCACCAGTTCACAAAAATGAGTCGCATCGTCCTTAAGCACCAACAAGTACTTGTAGTCACCGTAGGTATCACATAGTGTCACGTAGTCCCAATGTAAAGACCTGTTTCGTTCATTGCACCGGAATGTATCAGCCCACGGTCGCACCAATACCTTCCCCCTTTTACATGCTGGCATAAAAGGCAGCCATTCAGGAAAGTCTTTACCGTAGCTGAAAGATTCTGTATGAAAAACGTCCGATTCACCACGTTCAGTAACGCTTCACGACCTCGGCGGCCCTGTGCTCCACAGTGAGCGATCACTAGGAGCCGTTGCACAAGCTCGGTTTTGCTAGCCGGGACCCAAATTCGGTCGCTACTGTACAGTAAGCCTTCACTTCTATATGCCAGCCCATTCGGGCGATCCACAATGTGCCGTTGTTGAGCTACACGCAGCTCATCGACGGTTGGCCACCCAAACTTTCCATCACTAAATAGCCGAATCGGCACCGGGGGAGCGTTTGTCCTACCGAGAGGATCGTCACTGTGGTTTTCGTCACGTTGGCGCCGCAAGGTGATATGCTTCACAGTAACACTGGGTGAAGGGCGTGTTCCTGCCCATCGAGATACCATTTTAGCCCAAGTGTTGTGTGTCCCTTCAATATGTTCCATAGTGTAGCGATACTCGATCAACTTCATTGATCATCTCAGCAGTTTTCCACGAACATGATTTTTCACTTCACGGCCAGGGGCGAAGACATGTATCAAGTTGCGGTGGTCGCAATACATGCATAATCTACGGGGCTGTAGCAACAGATAGTTGAGCTTGTCACAAGGTATGACAATTGAAAAGGATTATTTCTCTATGACACTCCAGTTCTTTTGTGCACCAGTGAAAGTATCACCAAGCCAGATAAGCAGCTCGTGCTGCTGGTCCTGGATGTCTGCATCACTTTTTTAACTGGGCAGTTGCGATACAATCAATGTCTGATGCATCCGTCAGCAGGGCCATCTCGCTGTCTAGCTTTGGGAACGCCAGGGTGGCCGTGTCACATCGTACGATTCGCATTTCTGCTCGGTAAGTGTGATCCGTATACCCGCTGCCACTCGCTTGGTCCGCCGTGAAGCCTGAATCATTGCCTTATCCAGTGTGTCCTGCGGTGGACGTGCCAATCAGGCGTAGTCCCCACTGCTGTCCCTCATCCAGATCGTAGAACAGAGAAACTGCTGAAGTTCACCAGCGTTCGACGGTTTGGGCTAGCTACGTAGATCTTCTATTCGCTCAGGGTCATGTTTCACATCTTCACCATTTATCACCTTTCCACATCACTTTACCTCACGCTTGTACACGCAGAACTTGGCTACACTTAGCTTGAAACCGAATTCTGCAGTGCGTTGTGGCAGCTCCTGCAATTGGTCGAGGTACGTGTCGATATCTGCAGCATACAGCAGTAGGTCATCTATCCAGACTAGCAGGTGCTTGTCTAACAGCGCCGCAAAGCATCTCTCGATCGTTGACTGAAAATGCAAGGCTGCTTTAGCACTTCCTTGCGGAACCCTAGTTGGGGTGTAGATTTTCCTGTGGGTCATATAGGACAGCTGTTCCTGGCACTCCTTGGCAAGGGGGAGTGCCAGTAACCTTTAATGAAGTCGAACAATCCAAAGTGTCTGCTACCTCTAAGTTTCTTTAAATCCACGTGAAGGTTTGGCATCAGACCTGCCATAACCTCTGTCTGAACGTTAAAGAGTTTGTAGTCGACAGGCTGGCGAAATCCACCATCACCACGCTTGCGCAGTGGTAAAGCAGCACAGATCGTCGACTGAAAATGCAAGGCTGCTTCAGCACTTCCTTGCGGAACACTAGTTGGGGTGTAGATCTTCCTGTGGGTCATATTGGACAACAGCTCCTGGCACTCCTTGGCAAGGGGGCGTGCCAGTAACCTTTAATGAAGTTGAACAATCCAAAGTGTCTGCTACCTCTAAGTTTCTCTAAATCCACGTGAAGGTTTGGCATCAGACCTGCCATAACCTCTGTCTGAACGTTAAAGCGTTTGTAGTCGACAGGATGGCGAAATCCACCATCACCACGCTTGCGCAGTGGTAAAGCAGCACAGGCCCACCGACTGGTGGGGTTCTCGTACATCCACCCCAGTTTGACAAGCATATCGTTAAACGACTCGAGGAACGCCTGGTATTCCGGCGCATACTTGCGAGCCTTCGCCTTGTATGGTCTACAGTCCGTCTTCGACTTAATCTTCATTGGCCCGACCTTTTCAGGGGGGTCATTGCCGAGTACGAGTCTCCAGACATCGTACGCGCGCACAATTGTGCGCAACCGCTCAAGTTTATCAACGGGAGAACCTTCCTCCAAAGCTCGCTGGAGCATTGCCTCAACAGCGACTCGGATGTCCTCAGCGTCGTTGCCTCCTGTCAGCACATCAGGCGTTTCTTCGTCATCATCTTCATCATTGCAGTTTGGTGTTGCCAATAGCTTCAATTGTCTCTCGACGTCAATGCCTAGAAACTCTAGCACATCATCTCCAAGTAGAAATTCATCATCTTTATTTTCCAGTATCAGACACGGCACAGTTTTATGGATATTAACATGTCCCGCTCCTGGCATGAGCGACAGCTTCAGCTTTGTCGTCTCATGAGCCCACGGCTTTTCACAGCTAGGCAGTCTGCACTCGATCGGGTTTCCTAACCGCTCAACTTCACACGTCATACCTTGCTCTTTAATTTTCTTCAAAGTCGTGGAGCTGACACACGATGTCTCTACTCCAGCGTCTGCACAATATTTTACATCGACAACGCCTCCGACACGTAAAAATCGGGTTTGTCCCGCTCGACCAGGTAGACACTCGCTAATCCTCCTTAGGTTTACGTTGCCTTCCTTTTCTCGGCTTCCTGGAAGCGACAGCGTCGTCTTCGGCCTTTTCGGGGTATTCGACTTGCCGGTGCTGGTCACCACAGGTCCAGCAACCTCCTTTTGGCCCGGGATGGCTCTTCTCTGGTTTGGTTTGAAATACCCGCGGTGCAGCCTGAGTTCCAGGTTCGCGAACGACTCGCTTTTCGAGTCTAGCTACTTTCGATGGTCGTGTGGTTGCGGATTGCTTCAATTCCGCCGCCTGAGAACGTTTTTTGGTTCTTGACAAAGATTTGACCTCACGGTTTATCGCCAAGACCTTCTCACTCACAATCTGGAACAGTATCGACACGTTGGACTTAGCACCCGGAAATATGAAGTCGATCTCGTTCTTCACTTGATTCTTCAATTCTCCAGGCAGGCTATTCAACAGCACCTTGCACTTCTTCTTAGCACCTTCCTCATCCGAGAACAAAGTAGCTAATCTATTGATTTTTTCAATCGTGTTGCACAAGTGGGAGTAGTCCATAACTCGTGCATCGATATCCGACTTGGTTGTCGACATCGCTAACTGGTCTTGAAACAGCTCGTCAATGTTGGGTAGAGCTTTGTTTTTGACGTTCTGTACTGTATCCATGACCCAGTTCCAGATAAATACATCGGTAAGTTCATTTTTTGTCTTCTCCCATTTTGTCTCACACAACATATCGAGGATGCTGTCGTCGAACGAGTTCTTCACAAAACCCCTGACGGACTTCAAGTCTTCTCCTGGCAAATCACCGCGCGCGCTCATGATCTTTTCGTACTCCAGACATAAATCCACCCATTGGGTAACTGGTTCGTGCGTGAAATCTTCCACCTGCGGCGCCACAGCTACCGCAAAGATCGATGGGCCACCGTGGGGTAGCCCGATGCAGTCTTCGACATTAATCCAGTGCTTGACCTGCTATGTAACGGGGTACGTAGCCCTAAGTGTACCCTTGTTACATGAAGTGTGACACTTCACACTTCAGGTGTATGACACGTCATACTCCGGGATATTTGGTACAAGGTACCAAGGTCGTTCAAAGCCAACCATTGGTCAAACGACATTGCATTTCTATAGGTAACTTATAGTTTGCATTAAACCCAAGCTTAACCCACCTATAAATATGATCCGTTTACAATCTACCTTATTTAGGTCACTTCGCTCTCTATAAATAAAGAGGGGACCTGTGAACTGCCGTTCACTGAGAGTTTGTATACTCTCGGAAGATAACTTCCTCTAGCGCAAGGTGCTGTGTGACCCCGTCACACTTGGTAGCACTCGTAGTCAATCCACGCCACCGCGGGTAGACTACCTGAACCTCTCCGAAGTTCGTTGCCATGGATGGGAACGACTTCTCCCATATGGACGACTTTCAGTTCGAGTCGGTTCGGAAGATGGCAGGCATCTTCGGGATGGAGGTCCTACAGAGCCTGGTGGTGTCAACACCGGCTGAGCAGCTCGAGCGCGTCAATGCATTCAACGCGTACGAGCAGGGCCTCATCGCGCATGTGCGGGAGAACCTGCAGGCTCCTGCGGCGGAAGCAAATCCGCCTCACCCGAAGCCAATACGGCTGAAGGTTAAGCCGTATGAAGGGAAGGAAGGCGAGAACATTCACTTCTGGGTCCGAGAAGTAGTGCTCGCGATGGACGCGGCTCTGATCTCGACCGAGCAACTGCGTGCTGCTTTTGCACTCTCCAACCTTAGCGGCCGTGCTAAGAGTTGGGTGTACACTCGGGAAGCAACATCCCCTGGATGTTTCACATCCTGGGCTCAGCTGTGTGAACAGCTCCGAGCCGCGTTCCTCCCGGCGAACTACGAGTACCGCCAGCGTTCGCGCTTCCTCGCGTGTAAACAAGGGAGGCGCGAACAGCACGAGTATGTGCAAGGGATACGGGAGCTCACGGCGTCCCTAGTGGGAAACCCACTCAATGAACACATCAAGATGACTGTGTTCATGGACGGCCTTCGAGTGGGCCCCGCACGCACTCAGCTGTTCCGGGTGCAGGCAAGCACCCTTGAAGAGGCTATTCAACTGGCTCTTCAAGAAGAGTACAGCCATCGCCAGGCGCGTACGCCGGCCTCAGCGTGGCCTGGGAGCTCCTTGTCGGCTCCCGGTCGAACAAGCCCCAACGGACCAGTTCCCATGGAACTCGGGTCCGTCGAACAGCTTGACATCCGCTGCTTCGGCTGCGGGAAGATGGGCCACTTCAAGCGCGACTGTCCCGCGGAAAGACTCCGCAGACGGTCCTTCTTCAAGCCCGTCCCCAAGGGTCGCTGGCAGAAGCCAGGATCCCGGGGACAGGGGAACGCCGGGAACCAGTAGGGGCGGGGCACCCTACTGGGGAAGAACTCAGTCTTCGTGATGGGTGCGCGGGTGGCGCGTACCACGGGGACTTAGCCCCTGAGAGTCTTCGCATTCTCGAATTTGCGAAGAGCAGCGGCGGGTTGCTCGTAGTACACGGATGTGTACGGGGATACGATCATTTCTTTAGTATCTTGATCTATTCTGGGGCGTCGAAGAATTTCGCACGCCGCCAGACGGCTGCTCGCAACAGCAACAAGTAGTCCGATGCTCTGAGAGAAAGCAAGGGCAACGGGACGGTGTCAGTACGACTGGCCGACGGGAAGGTCGTCACTGTTCCCAACGTCCAAGTCGATCTGGCCGTCAAGTTTGAAGACTTTGACAGCCTCGAACAGCTCACTGTTCTTGATATGGATCCATATGATATGATCCTGAACATGCCCTCGCTTGAGAAGCACGAGCCCTGGATCGACTGGCGAGGCAAGGCAATTGGTGCCAGCCGCCCTGCGCAGTCCGACAGAGCATTGGTGAGTCATGTTCCCACCTCTGTCAGGACCCGGGGCGCCCGCAAGGGTGCCAGGGTACCAAAGCATTCGGCAGATGCATGGGAGTCGTCGACGTATACGACGACTCCGAGGATGTTTTGATGGTGGCAGCGCCCAGACGAGGCGCTGGTTAAGTGGGTAACTTAGGTCCACAAGCGGGTAACTTAGTTCCGCAGACAGCTGCAGCTGTCACGAACACTGAGAACAGCGTGTTCAGAGTGGGTAACAGAGCTCCACTCACGGTCGCCCAGACCTTAACCGAAGAGGAAGACGTCGGATACGCTTCCTGTGTGAGTAACACAGTGCCACACGCGGTCGCCCAGACCTTAACGGAAGAGGAAGGCATTGAACACGCTTCCTGTGTGGGTACCATAGTACCACACGTGGCCACGAGTGCCTCGGATGTCGTAGCGACGACATTTCTAGACGTGGACAGCAAAGCTCCCCGTCACAGTCGCCATCGTCAACGACGCCGCCGCCGCCTCAAGTCGGATCCGAACTTCGTTCCGATCGACGTCGCTTCAAGCGACTCGGAGTCCAGGGCCCGGGCTCCTCCGACAAGGCCGGCGGAAGAGTGTTATCACATCTTCGATGGCGAGACCGGTTTACCCGTCAAGGAATCTGGTGTCCACTTGGAACCGTTGCCAGAGGTTGCAGAGATACTGCACCTCGAGAAAATGACGGCTGAGTCTTTCCTGACCAACCTCAAGGCTGGAGAGATTGCTGAGATGGTACTCATGAGACCTGAGACCACTCAGGAGGAGCTGAACTCCTCCTCTGTCTTGGACAAGAACGTCCTAGAAGACATGAACAAGCAGCGTCAGGCGCGCTTGGGTTCTGAGATTCTTAAGAACCCAAGGATCCGGTGTATCCTTTGGTGACGGAGTACGCGGACGTGGTTAACAAACACCCACCGACCCAACTCCCACCGGATCGAGGCGTACGGCACGAGATTGATCTCGTTCCCGGCACAAAGTATTGTGTCACGAGGCAATAGCCTCTCCCGCGCGAACAGTGCGAGGTCATTGATGCCTTCTTCGCCGCGAAAGCGAAGGCAGGCATGGTGCGGGAGTCGAAATCCCCGCACTCGACGCCGACTTTCTGCGTTCGTAAGCCGAACGGAAAGTGGCGTCTGGTTCACGCTTATAACAAGCTGAACAACGCAACGGTGCCGGCCCAAACACCAATCCCACGAAAGGATGTGTTGTTGAACAACATGGCCGGGAGCGTCCTGTACAGTGCGCTGGATTTGGTAGACGGATACTACCAAATTCTAATGCGAAAGAGCGACCTCCCGCTCACCGCGGTAAGCACTCCAAGCGGCATGCTTTGGGAGTGGCTCGTCATGCCGCAGGGCTTGTCAAACGCCCCGGCGACGTTCAATCGCCTGGTGACGCGATTGTTCCGCCCTTTGCGTACCTTCGTACAGACGTACTTCGACGACATATTCGCCCATAGCCGTGCTGAGGGAGGCAAGACGGCCATGGAGGTGCATCTAGGACACCTCCGTCGAGTGTTGGACGTAATGCGAGCGAACAAGCTCTACGCCAACAACGACAAGTGCGTTTTCGCGTCACCAGAGATTAAATTTCTCGGTTGCTTCGTTAGCAACGTGGGCGTTCGGGCTGACCCAGACAAGGTCAAGGCCATAGCAGCATGGCCGACGCCCCGATCCCAGAAGGATCTTCGAAAGTGGTTGGGTTTGGCCAACTAGTACAGCGCAGGGTACGCGGGCTTCGCTAAGCCCTTGTCGAGCCTCCTTCAGAAGGACGTCGACTGGCGCTGGGAACAAGAGCACCAGGATGTTTTTGACAGCATCAAGGCCAGTCTCCAAGTGGCCCCTGTCCTGGCTCTGTCGGACGAGACGAAGCCGTTTAGCGTCGTCTGCGATGCCTCCGATTACGCCATCGGGTGTGCATTGCTGCAGGACGACACGGCTGGACAGGAACGAGTCATCTCGTTCCAGTCCAGGCAGCTCAAAGCCGCCGAGCGGAACTACCCTGTCCATGACAAGGAGCTCCTGGCAATGAAATATGCCCTTGTGAAGTTTCGTGTTCACCTTCTGGGCTCTAGGCCCTTTGTGATCTACCGACCACGCGTCCTTGAGGACGGCGACTAACTCGCCTCACCTCTCCCAAAGGATGCTAAGGTGGCTGTCCTTCTTCGCGGAATACAACTTCCGCGTCGAATACAAGCCGGGCAAGCTCAACGTGCTTGCGGACGCCCTCTCTCGGCGTCCCGACTATGAGTTGGCCCACATCACGCGGGTGACAACGGATCTATATGATCGGATACGCATGGCGTATCGGGACGATGAGGCTGTCGCGCCTATCGTCAAGTTCCTAAAGGCCGGAACGAGCGCGAAGTCCGACTGGCTCTCGTCGCGACAGCGCTCACGGCTCCACCGATATGAGTTGAAGAAGGGCCTCCTCTATTATCGGGTGGAGCCCACTGATCCTCCACGGGTGGTCGTACCCAACGACGAGGATCTGAAGTTCGACATCCTCGCGGAGGCGCATGACGCGCCCTCCAGCGGCCACTTGGGCCGCGAGAAGACTTTTCTGTCGGTCTCTCAGTCCTTCTGGTGGACCCACATGTACAAGTGGGTCGCCCGATACGTCAAGACATGCGAAACATGTCAGCGGGTCAAACCCGCAGGGCACTCTTCGGCTCCACTACAGAGCCTGCCCGTACCGGCTGACTGTTGGAAGTCGATGAGTCTTGACTTCATCTTTGGGCTTCCCGCCGACGGACACGGCAACACCGGAATTTTGGTCTTCGTGTGTCGGCTGAGCAAGATGGTACATCTTGCTCTAGCTCCCGTCACCTTTACGGGCTAACAAACCGCACGGTTGTCCGTCGATGGCGTGTTCCGCTATCACGGTCTCCCGGAGTCGATTGTCTCGGACCGAGACTCGCGGTTCACTGCTGCGTTTTGGAAAACGCTGTTCTCTTTACTGGGAACTCGTCTGCAGATATCCACTGCGGACCATCCGCAGACAGACGGCCAAACAGAGCGTGTAACGGGGTAAGAGATACCGTCACTAGCTTACACTATAGTGTGGAGGAAGCTCGCAATAGTAAAACCAAGGCTTAGGTTTCTTTCAAATTCAACTCTGATTTATTTAGGACCAGGGCGGCTACCCCTGGCCTCGTGTAAACCACTCAAACACATGTCTATACCTGATTGGTCAATAAGTGAGTCTGGCTCCTCACTATCAACCAATCCGATCATGACACCTTGGCACACGCTACTCGTGTGCCACACTTTACCTACTTATGTAATAACTAAAGACATATCTACCTACTCATGTAATTGGAGTTGGGACCATTACAATAGCCTCCTTTCTAAGTTGCGCTTACGCAACATAAGCGCACGGAACACATTTGAAGAAAACTCGAAAAACCGACAAGACGGAGACATCGGAGACAGCGCGAAGGGCGGCGGCGCCAGCGAGTCGCTGGCGGTGGTAACAAGGGCAAGTCCAGGGTCGACAGGTGCGGCACGAGCTCTGAATATGCTGCGAGGACCGTCACTGCGCCTCTCGGCTCCCAGGACACACATCGACGACGTGCCCCGCGTACATGCGATCCGAGCTGGAGGCATTTGGATCACGGACACGAGGAACCTCACGAAGCCGACTTCGTGGGCGCAGGGGTCAATGCATGGGGCTTTCACTCACGCACACGCGAGTGTTGTTTTGCTGCAAGAGCGGAACAGCTTCGAACATCTCGAAGACATGAGACTTGTCGACGGAAGTCAACCACTTGAGCAACCCAAGTGAGCACCACGTTGTCACCACTGGTGTCACCAGAATCAGGTACTTGTTAGCCACCGTGTCGCCGCTGGTAATCGAAGTCATTTCGGCGCAGTTGTAGCGTGTCGGGTTGACAACCCACTGGTCACCGGTTCGGTGTCGCCGGTGGTTTCTTGTTTTCATTCTTGCACTGACAAGTTGTGTCAGTGTTCGCCGCGGCTAACACCGACGTTGCACGCGTCGGAGCGCGACATCGTTGTCGCCTCCTCGTGCGGGTCGTTCTCGTGGCCGTTCTCGATCTCGTTCACGGTTTCCGCGGGGTGACCCGCGGAATTCTTCTTCTCAAGCAGCATGGTCTCATACTCGTGGACCACGTCCGGAACGTCGCGGAGAAGGTTGGCGCGGGGCTCCCACGTATCATGCTTTGGAGAATAACCGAGCCAACGTACCAGATAGCGGCGCGCGGTAGGGACCGCGCAAAGAGTATGACTACGGATGTTACGTTGAACAGCCGAGTTGTGGGGATCTTCGTAGCGAACGATACGCTCCACAATCCAGCGCGCGTCACCCACCGAGTCAATTATCGGTGGTGGACCATCCCGGTGATATTACGTACGCCCTGTACGTCCAGGGCGAGGTGGAGACTGCTTCGAACCGTGCGTTGGACGCTCATATTGGAGCTGAGCGGGCGGAAGATCGTGCCTGGCGAACTGACGGATCTCTGGCGCGTTAGGCTCGTCGGGCTGGTCGCCCGACGCATTCTCCGTCTGCCGGTTTGGGTCAGGAATCGTCGCAGGGAATACCCCTTGAGTCGCCCGACGTAAAACGTCGGGTGGAGTCTAAGTGACGACGGAATGTCCAGAGTGTAGGCGTCGTCCAGAGTGTAGGCGTCGTCCACAGCCTTGGTTACTCGAAAAGGACCGATGAAGCGTGGAGCAAGTTTGCTAGCTCCAAGGTTGGTTACGGCAGAAGCTCGGATTCCCTCGGTCGATAGGAGAACGCGATCTCCTATCTTGAATACATTCACGTTCTTTCGACCGTGCTTTTCAGCTTGTTCCTTTTGCTTGTCCACTGCATTCTGCAGTGCGTCGCGGACGAACCTTGAGATGGATTGCCTTCGAATGACGAATTCCGCAACTGCCGAGCGATCGGCAGGGAGCACCGAGATTTTCGGTGTATAATTGGTCGTGGTAACTGCCGTCTCGCGAATCTTGCTGTCTGGATCGATCAAGTTCTGCGACGTCCATCTCGTTATCGGAGATGCAGTACGCCGAGGAGGCTCGATGGACTGCTTGGACGGAGAGCAAGTCAAGGCGTTCACACTGGCTACACCCGAAGATAATCCTGAAGTCGAGTGCGCCGGCAGGCCTGTTGGCACCGGTGAGGCTACCGGTGCGTGATGAGACACCGGTTCACGTACCGGTGATGACCACAACACGGACGCGTTGTCCGCAGGACTGACCGCAAGTTCAGCGTCCATGTCGACCGAAGGAGGTTCTCCCCCACCAAGGGTGGAGCAGCCAGCATCCGTGGGGTGACCCACGGCGAGAAGTGCCGGAACACCTGGGTGGCGAGCGTTGTTCACGAAGAACGGCGTCATACCCGTCGAGGAGTGCTCGGCGTTGTTGAGTGCGAACTCGGCTAGCGGTAGGAAGAGCTCCACCTCGTGTACGAAGTTGCATAGCTGCGGAGAACGTCTTCAAGGACGCGGTTGACGCGTTCTGTTTGTCCATCCGTCTCCGGGTGTGCCGCAGTCGACATCAGCAATTTGGTTCCCAAGAGCTCGAAGAGACATGACCAGAACGCGGATGTAAACCGCGGGTCGCGGTCGGACACGATGGACTCCGGCAGACCGTGGTGACGAAACATCACGTCGACGAAGTGGGCCGCGGACTCTTCTGCGGTGATTAAGGCTGCCACCGGAACGAGATGGACCATCTTGCTGAAACGATCGACGAACACAAGTACAGCCGTGCGCTCGGCTGTATCGGGCGGAAGACCGAAGATGAAGTCCATCGAAATGGAGCGCCAGGCTTCCGTGGCGACCGGAAGAGGGCGCAATGGGGCCTGAGACGTCGAAGACGGTTTGACTCGCTGGCAAGTTTCACATGTGCGAACACACTTGCGTACCCACTTGTACATGTGCGGCCAATAGAAGTCTCTCGACAGAGCCGCGTACGTCTTCTCGCGACCGAGATGTCCAGTCGGGGCGTCATAATACTCTTGGATTATGCGCGCACGTAGATCAGCGTCGTTTGGGACGACGACTCGAGGTCCATCGAACCTGTCGATGCTGTACTTGAGCAGATTGCCGTCCAGTCGATATCGATCGATCTGATTCCGCGTGGACTTTGACAGGGCACTTAGCGTGTCACTACTAGGAGCACGCAGGTGCTTCATGATGGCACCGTATATAGGGTCATCATCGTACGCTGTGACAATCTCGTCGACCAGCGGGAGCGTGGGCGTGGTCAACGTCAAGTTGATACCTGACGACACGCAGACCGCACATTCGTCGTCGTCCTCATCAGTCAGCTGATGTCCTAGCGCTTCACGGGGATCGTAGTCCGGACGCCGAGACAGCGCGTCGGCGAGAATTATATTATTGCCAGGCTTGTAGTGAACAACGAAGTTGTACTCGGAGAAGAAGGACAGCCAACGAGCCATCCGTTGCGACTAGTGAGGGCTCTTCATCGCTGTCCGCATCGGTTCGTGATCAGTGTAAACCGCGAAACGACTGTTCTCCGAGCAAGTACACTCTGAATTTGATCAGAGCGTACCGCAATGCCTGGAGCTCCTTGTCGTGGACTGGGGTAATTCTTTCTCGGCTGGCCTTCAGTTGTCGCGACTGATAGCCTGATAAACACGCTCGTGTTCGTCATCATCAAACTGCATCAGCGCAACACCCGATGGGAAAAATCGCTCGCGTCGCAGACAAGGTGGAATGGCTTTCAATTCATCATCATCTTCAGGGTCTGGTGCAAGATGCCTGGCATCTTCATCACCGACCCAATGGCACTTGGTGGGTCCAAATTTCACTGCCCGATATTGGTCTTTTCTC
>NW_003303749.1:2772891-2775026 GCF_000142945.1 Phytophthora infestans T30-4 | reverse complement strand
GATTGTTCAAAAGCCGATGGATGTGATATTCGGCAGAATGAATAATGTCTACTAACTGGCAGCACCACTTAGGTTGGCCCTTTGGAGTGATCTTGGTTGCTCAATATATGCGGTGCTGAAAGAGGAGATGACATTGCCGAAAAGGTACCGGCTATTCACAATGGGGCAGGCTTTCCCGAGGTTGTCACAAACAAGTACGGTACCAAACAACTTCCAGTTTCGAACGACCCATTTCAGATGACACAGTATCTTGCGAGAGAATATTGTGTTGCACTAGCTGTTTCGTTTTTTCAGGCATCAACAATGTGCGGATCCGTGGAAGTCCTGTACATTATATACGCGTTCCGATAAAGGAATGCAGCCTGCCTGGATCATCGGAAGTTAAAGAGGACTAATGACTACATTAAAGCCAAAACCTAAACCATTTTCCAACGCACCAGCATGGGCACCGATGCAGCAGTAAAGGCTCAGCTTCACATTCGAATCGCGGTCATCCGCCCAAACGCACTCTTGTGGCCTCAGAAAGGAGAAGATTTTACCCCTAGCTACTTCGTCGTTGTATTCCCTATCCGCTCCGTCTCGATCCTCTAGCAGAACGCACTGGGGAAGGTAATCTGGTTTTGACAGACACCGGGCGGTACTTCCGCATTCGACCCGAGGAAGCGGGGCTCTATGAGCATTGCTGCGCGACCAAGTGGGGGTACACTACTCAGGAGGCAGTTGCTCGCGGAAACCAGGCGGTTCGGCAGGCTACAACAGGCCGAGGCTTCCCCCAGGTGAGGCTCAATTCCATGCTCTTCGTCGCTATTGCGGGACTTTCACACAGCCGAAGGCTGCTCAATCCGCTTGAACACGGCTATCGGAGCCTTCGGCTTGGACAACGCGGGTCACCATATCTGGAGGTGCGCAGAAGCCTTTGAGCGCTTGGATGGTGTGGTTGTTCAAAGCCGATGGATGGGATAATCGGCGGAATGAATAATGGTCTACTAACTGGCAGCACCAACCTAGGTTGGCCTTTGGAGTGATCTTGGTTGCTCAATATATGCGGTGCTGAAGAGGGGATGACATTGCCGAAAGGTACCGGCTATTCCCAATGGGGCAGGCTTCCCGAGATTGTCACAACAAGTACGGTACCAACCAACTTCCAGTTTAGAACGACCCATTTCAGATGACACAGTATCTTGCGAGAGAATGTAGTGTTGCACTAGCTTTTTCGATTTTTATTTATAAGCGCTCCGATAAAGGAATGCAGCCTGCCTGGATCATCGGAAGTTAAAGGGGACTAATGATTACATTAAAGGCAAAACCTAAACCATTTTCCAACTCACCAGCATGGGCACCGATGCAGCAGTAAAGGTTCAGCTTCACATTCGAATCGCAGTCATCCGCCCAAACGCACTCTTGTGGCCTCAGAAAGGAGAAGATTTTACCCCGAGCTACTTCGTCGTTGTATTCCCTATCCGCTCTGCCTCGATCCTCTAGCTGAACGCACTGGGAAAGGTAATCTGGTTTTGACAGACACCGGGCGGTACTTCCGCATTCGACCCGAGGAAGCGGGGCTCTATGAGCATTGCTGCGCGACCAAGTGGGGGTACACTACTCAGGAGGCAGTTGCTCGCGGAAACCAGGCGGTTCGGCAGGCTACAACAGGCCGAGACTTCCCCCAGGTGGGGCTCAATTCCATGCTCTTCGTCGCTATTGCGGGACTTTCACACAGCCGAAGGCTGCTCAATTAGCTTGAACACGGCTATCGGAGCCTTCGGCTTGGACAACGCCGGTCACCATATCTGGAGGTGCGCAGAAGCCTTTGAGCGCTTGGATGGTGTGGTTGTTCAAAGCCGATGGATGGGATAATCGGCGGAATGAATAATGGTCTACTAACTGGCAGCACCAACCTAGGTTGGCCTTTGGAGTGATCTTGGTTGCTCAATATATGCGGTGCTGAAGAGTAGATGACATTGCCGAAAGGTACCGGCTATTCCCAATGGGGAAGGCTTCCCGAGATTGTCACAATAAGTACGGTACCAACCAACTTCCAGTTTAGAACGACCCATTTTAGATGACACAGTATCTTGCGAGAGAATGTTGTGTTGCACTAGCTGTTTCGATTTCCAGGCATCAACAATGTGCGGATG
>NW_003303749.1:2769759-2772575 GCF_000142945.1 Phytophthora infestans T30-4 | reverse complement strand
TGTTTGGCTCGTCTTTGTCACACGTCCAACATACCGGTTCGATTCCCTATATAAATTTACGTACTCTCCCAAGTTTTTAGACCTGTAGCTGCTAAAACGGGTTCCGTATAAAAAACATATGTTTGGCTCGTCTTTGTCACATGTCCAACATATGGTTCGATTGCCCATACAAATTTACGTAGTCGACCAAGTTTTTGGTCCTGTAGCTGCTAAAACGGCTTCCGTATAAAAAACAGATGTTTGGCTCGTCTTTGTCACACGTCCAACATATGGCTCGATTTCCCATATAAATTTACGTACTCTCCCAAGTTATCAGTCCAGTAGCTGCTAAAATGGCTTTCGTATAAAAAACATATGTTTGGCTCGTCTTTGTAACATGTCCAACCTATGGTTCGATTGCCCATACAAATTTACGTAGTCGACCAAGTTTTTGGTCCTGTAGCTGCTAAAAAAGAGGAGATGACATTGCCGAAAGGTACCGGCTATTCCCAATGGGGAAGGCTTCCCGAGGTTGTCACAACAAGTACGGTACCAACCAACTTCCAGTTTAGAACGACCCATTTCAGATGACACAGTATCTTGCGAGAGAATGTTGTGTTGCACTAGCTTTTTCGATTTTCATTTATACGCGTTCCGGGTAAAGAAATGCAGCCTGCCTGGATCATCGGAAGTTAAAGAGGACTAATGACTACATTAAAGCTAAACCCTAAACCATTTTCCAACGCACCAGCATGGGCACCGATGCAGCAGTAAAGGTTCAGCTTCAGATTTGAATCGGAGTCATCCGCCCAAACGCACTCTTGTGGCCTCAGAAAGGAGAAGATTTTACCCCGAGCTACTTCGTCGTTGTATTCCCTATCCGCTCTGCCTCGATTCTCTAGCTGAACGCACTAAGGAAGGTAATCTGGTTTTGACAGACACCGGGCGGGTATTCCGCATTCGACCCGAGGAAGCGGGGCTCTATGAGCATTGCTGCGTGACCAAGTGGGGGTACACTACTCAGGAGGCAGTTTCTCGCGGAAACCAGGCGGTTCGGCAGGCTACAACAGGCCGAGGTTTCCCCCAGGTGGGGCTCAATTCCATGGTCTTCGTCGCTATTGCGGGACTCGTACACAGCCGAAGGCTGCTCAATCAGCTTGAACACGGCTATCGGAGCCTTCGGCTTGGACAACGCGGGTCACCATATCAGGAGGTGCGCAGAATCCTTTGAGCGCTAGGATTGTGTGGTTGTTCAAAGCCGATGGATGAGATAATCGGCGGAATGAATAATGGTCTACTAACTGGCAGCACCAACCTAGGTTGGCCTTTGGAGTGATCTTGGTTGCTCAATATATGCGGTGCTGAAGAGGAGATGACATTGCCGAAAGGTACCGGCTATTCCCAATGGGGAAGGCTTCCCGAGGTTGTCACAACAAGTACGGTACCAACCAACTTCCAGTTTAGAACGACCCATTTCAGATGACACAGTATCTTGCGAGAGAATGTTGTGTTGCACTAGCTGTTTCGATTTTCCAGGCATCAACAATGTGCGGATCCGTGGAAGTCCTGTACATTATATACGCGTTCCGATAAAGGAATGCAGCCTGCCTGGATCATCGGAAGTTAAAGAGGACTAATGACTACATTAAAGCCAAAACCTAAACCATTTTCCAACTCACCAGCATGGGCACCGATGCAGCAGTAAAGGCTCAGCTTCACATTCGAATCGCAGTCATCCGCCCAAACGCACTCTTGTGGCCTCAGAAAGGAGAAGATTTTACCCCGAGCTACTTCGTCGTTGTATTCCCCATCCGCTCTGCCTCGATCCTCTAGCTGAACGCACTGGGGAAGGTAATCTGGTTTTGACAGACACCGGGCGGTACTTCCGCATTCGACCCGAGGAAGCGGGGCTCTATGAGCATTGCTGCGCCACCAAGTGGGGGTACACTACTCAGGAGGCAGTTGCTCGCGGAAACCAGGCGGTTCGGCAGGCTACAAAAGGCCGAGGTTTCCTCCACGTGGGGCTCAATTCCATGCTCTTCGTCGCTATTGCGGGACTTTCCCACAGCCAAAGGCTGCTCAATCAGCTTGAACACGGCTATCGGAGCCTTCGGCTTGGACAACGCGGGTCACCATATCTGGAGGTGCGCAGAATCCTTTGAGCGGTTGGATGGTGTGATTGTTCAAAGCCGATGGATGGGGTAATCGGCGAAATGAATAATGGTCTACTAACCGGCAGCACCAACCTAGTTCGGCCTTTGGAGTGATCTTGGTTGCTCAATATATGCGGTGCTGAAGAGGAGATGACATTGCCGAAAGGTACCGGCTATTCCCAATGGGGAAGGCTTCCCGAGGTTGTCACAACAAGTACGGTACCAACCAACTTCCAGTTTAGAACGACCCATTTCAGATGACACAGTATCTTGCGAGAGAATGTTGTGTTGCACTAGCTGTTTCGATTTTCATTTATACGCGTTCCGATAAAGAAATGCAGCCTGCCTGGATCATCGGAAGTTAAAGAGGACTAATGACTACATTAAAGCCAAAACCTAAACCATTTTCCAACTCACCAGCATGGGCACCGATGCAGCAGTAAAGGCTCAGCTTCACGTTCGAATCGCAGTCATCCGCCCAAACGCACTCTTGTGGCCTCAGAAAGGAGAAGATTTTACCCCGAGCTAATCTTGCCCCCTACCTTGGCTTGTCTGAACCACTTTCCTGGGGCATGGTACTTCCAGTATCCACGGGACTCCCCTGTTAGCAGATCCATGGATCCAACATCCTCAGATCCACAGGATCCAGTGACCAGACAGACCTTAGGTGGATCTGCAGTGGAA